>NC_085997.1:34024231-34324231 GCF_030014385.1 Trichomycterus rosablanca | reverse complement strand
TGGTTCTTGTTCCAGGCTCTGTGGTCCCGATGCCCGTCTGCGCTGGTCCTGTACCTACTGTACCTGGCATATAGATGTGTAGAGCTGGTAACTGGTTAGGCTGCATGATTGACGTCTGGCCAGATGTTTAGCAGTGCATTTGAAGTGATTGTGTATTGCTGCTTTTCTTTAAACTAGATGGCCAAAAAGTATGTGGACACAAACATTCTCATTATTACGTCCAGATGTTTAGTTACATTTATGTCATTTAACACAATTATACTGAATACAGTTCAAGCAACCAAGGTTTAAGGATCTTGCTCAAGGGACCAACAGTGGCAACTTGGTGGTGGGGCTTGAACAAACAACCTTCTGATTACTAGTCCAGTATAGTAACCACAGAGCTACCGCTGCCCTGTTCATGTGTGAACCGTGCACAAAGTGATGCTTGTAAAGACATGGTATGATGAGGTTGATATGAAGGAGCTCCAGTGGCTTATTGGACACCAGAATTAATTGGAATGCTGACTGTATGGTCAGCATCAGTGCCTGACCTCACAAATGTTCTTCTGATCGACTGAGCACTGTTGTGGAAAGCCTTCTAAGCAGAGTGTGAATTATACAGTAACAGTTGTTGGGGGTGCGGGCGGCACGGTGGCTTAGTGGGTAGCACTGCCGCCTCACAGCAAAAAGGTCCTGGGTTCGATCCCCAGGCGGGGCGGTCCGGGTCCTTTCTGTGCGGAGTTTGCATGTTCTCCCCGTGTCTGTGTGGGTTTCCTCCGACAGTACAAAAACATGCAGTCAAGGTTAATTGGAGACACTGAATTGCCCTATAGGTGAATGGGTGAGTGTATGTGTGTGTGTGTGTGTCTGCCCTGCGATGGACTGGCGTCCCGTCCAGGGTGTTACTGTGTGCCTTGCGCCCACTGAAAAGCTGGGATAGGCTCCAGCACCCTCCCGAGACCCTAATTGGATAAGCGGTTGTTGGGGGTACCAAACAAAACCA
Source organism: Trichomycterus rosablanca (assembly GCF_030014385.1). Lineage (NCBI taxonomy): Eukaryota > Metazoa > Chordata > Actinopteri > Siluriformes > Trichomycteridae > Trichomycterus > Trichomycterus rosablanca. Next base: position 34,323,246 of record NC_085997.1, on the reverse strand, counting down.
AACTTTTGTGGGGGGTATTGATTAGGAGGGTCAGACCCCCCAGTCCCCCTCGTAATAGAATTTATTTGTCCTATATATATTTACACATGTGCAGTACAGCGAAATTCGTTCCTTACGTGTCCCAGCTCGTTTGGAAGCTGGGGTCAGAGCGCAGGGTCAGCCACTGTACAGCGCCCCTGGAGCCGAGAGGGTTAAGGGCCTTGCTCAGGGGCCCAACAGTGGCTGCATTGCAGGGCTTATTTAACCTTTATTATTTAACCTTCCAATTGATAGCCCAAAGCTCTACCTACTAGGCTACCACTGTCCCATGCGGTTCCATAGTAATTTGAACTATAGTGCTGCAAAGGTGAAGCCAATGCACCCATGGTTTCGGAATTGAGTGACCGATCAGTGTACGGTCAGGTGTCCAGATACTTTTGGCCTTTAGTTTGGATTGTTTGAGTGGCGATAAAAGCGAGGGCTACGTCAAGTGTTCAGATTGCGTACGGAACTGAAGAAGTGATCTTCTCACATAGATCTGGTGGATAATGGAGAAGTTCTTTCGGATGGATTTATCGGACAGGCAGGTGTTCTTACTGCGGTGAACGGGCGGCGTTTCGGGGGTTCGGTGCGAGCTGAAGCTTTAGACGGAAGTATTGAGTGCAGCCGAAGGACTCGATAGCACTTCTTCCACGTAATTATGATGGAGCTCGAGGCGGCTCAGGCTTTGTCTTCTGAGAGACGTGGAGAAATGGAGCGCTGTGGATCTTCTGATTATACTTAAGCACACAGAGAGCGATGATGGTGATGATGGAAATGATGATGGTCATTATACAGAGGAGGCTGTTATTTTCTTTGTACTTTCACACCTATGGGATGAAATTGACCTTTAGGTGTAATATGCTTCAGTCATTTGAACAAACTTCTGAAGTAAAGATCCAGGTGATCAATGTCTTCAAGCGTTTGTTAAACGACTCTGCGGCCTTTCGGTCGTTTTCAGACTCGGTTCTGTTCAAGTAAAAGTGACGTCATTTTTTTATATTGTATTTATGTTTTTTCTTCCTTTTTGTCTCAGTTTAGTGCAGATAGTCTTCAGCTGCACAGGAAGCAGAGCATTTACTCTATATGATTAACCTTTACATTTGGTAGCGACAGGTGTGGCTGAAACGCTTAAACTAAATAATTAGTAGCGTCGTCCAATTACTCTTCTGCTGCTGGGGACCCTGATCTCAACCGAGAAGGGTATATTCACCTAACACACGCTTCCTACGATGTGTGCGTGGTCAACCAACCCCTTCTTATTTGCCTGTACATTGGTGGATTAGTGTGTGAGGCCAGTTTTGCACATGGAGAGTCACACACTGATCTCCACGTTCCTCCACTTCTGTACAGGCCCCTCGAGTTACCACCCAGGGTCCTTATACATCATCAAAGACCCCGCCCCCTTCTTTTTTGTCTGGCTTTTTTGCCACCCAGCAGACTAGGGGCCAATTTTGTCTGCTACAGGCACTGCCAGTTGTGCCTTCTAGGGGCGCCCAGCTGACAGATAGCGGAGCCGAGATTCGAACCCCAGTTCAGAATCCCACTTGAAAACTAGAGAAAAACAGAATGAACGAATAACTGAACCAAATGTATAAAGCAAAAAATAGTGTGAGTGGTAAACACTGCCCCCTACATTACTTAAAGGATATTGGTTTAAAACATGAGTTCAGAATCCCAGCACTGGTGCACTAACAGAATATGGGATTATGGGAATACGGGCGTCCCTCTTGACGTTAATTTGCTGTAAATCATCCCAGATGCTTTGTGTTTGCAGTACGAATGAACGTCGAGGTAAACGTGGTTCTGTTTCTGGTTCTTTTAGCAGTGTTGAGATCTCAGAGCACTTCTTGTTCACATCAGACCTTCAGCACACGTTCATTTCAAGTTTAGTCAATTCTGACCATTAGCTCAACCGCTGAGCTGATCTTGAAAGGGGCGGAGCTTCACCTCGACCCATAACAAATGATTCTGGAATCATTTCCAATTCTTTATAGATGCTTAGCGCCTGATTTAATTTTCTAAGTTGATGCATTGAAAGCAAAACTGCTAAAGTCATAGGTACTTTGCTAACTTTCCAGTTCAGACCATGGCTTTATATCATAGCCGTGTGATGCCGACTGTATGCCAGGCTTTCATGTCCAGCGTCATGGAGTCTGACACCTTTCTATCAGAACCAGCATGAACTTCTTCAGCAATTTGAGCTACAGTAGCTCGTCTGTTGGATCGGACGACACGGGCCAGCCTTCGCTCCCCACGTGCATCAGTGAGCCTTGGCCGCCCATGACCCTGTCGCCGGTTTACCACTGTTCCTTCCCTGGACCACTTTTAATAGATACTGACCACTGCAGACCAGGAACACCCCACCAGAGCCGCAGTTTTGGAGATGCTCTTCACCTGTCAGTGGTCATAACGTTAGGCCTGCTTGGTGTATAATTATAATTGTGGGGAGGGGGTCTAAGTATTAATTGGGAGCGTGAGACTACCCCAATCCCCATCATATTAGAATAGAATAAAATGCCGTTCAAAGACACGTGGACGGTCGAGTTTCCAGTATGGACCGCGGCTTTAGATTGTAGCTGTGAGATCTTAAATCCTGTACAGTGTTTCCTCTAGAATTTGTTTCAACAGTGGTGGCAGGCACCCTCAACCCCCCACACACCCACGGCCCCCATCCGGTACGGCGCAAAATTTATTAAAAAGCAAAGAAGAATACATACACTACACAATGAACTTTACACACTATTTTCATATTTTATACACAGGGTTGGGGAGTAACTGCTTTCATGTAACAGTTATGTGATTAAATAAATATAAAATAAATGTAATTGTAATCTGTTACACTTAGTGAGAAAATCAAAATGTTGGTGATTACAAGGGTTTACACCCAATCATATATATATTCCCTTAAAGAAAAAAGCTTAAAGTGTGGCTGTGGATGGATAAAAAAATAACTTAATCGCATAACTTATTGTGATTAATCACACTTTTCTTTCTTAAGACTGAATCTTTTAATAAATGGATCTTTAAATGTAAAATAAAAGAATCAATGTAAGAACAACACAATCAACACAACACAAATTATATTTATATTCAATACTTTTATTAATTGCAACAATATTCTGTGATAAATTACAAGTTAAAATACTAGTAATTCTTTGTATGGGGAGTAATGAAACAAATACACGTGTAGTGTAGTATACATGACAAACTGGACAGAGGAACCTTTTTTCTTTATTATAATTATCTGTGTAGTTTGTAGTGCAGTGTAGTTTTGATGATTTCTGAATTAAAATCTCTTGATTTACTAAATAAATGTTGGGGTCAAACTTGGTCATATGATTAATCCGTGTTAAAAATGAACACATTAGCCTTGACAGCACTGTTTTAAAGCATAGAATCTAAACAGGCTCCATTCATTAGGCAGTACGTGCCAAACCGAAAGTAACATTCTAAATGTTTTCAACTGTAAAATCTAACTTAACGTTAGCTAGTTGAATCTACCTTTCTGTCTTTCCTCTCCTCTATTTCTCCCCCTCTCGCTCGCTTGTCAGGTGTGTAGTCATTTTTCCACTTCCTGTATTCCTCACTCCAAAATAAAAGCCCTCTGCTTTTGTAATTGTGGTTTCATGTAATTATATAAAATCTGATGGAACGGTGGCAATAATTAAGCAGCGGCGGGCCGCCACCGCAAAGTACATGTAGCGGAAACATGGCGTTGATTAGTGCACGTCAGACCTAAACGTTCCGACTAATGGGCTAAAGTTCCACCTAAAAGTCAAGTTTTATTTGTTGAGTGTCCATTTCTATTCATTATTCAGTTATTGAACGGTTGTTAACTGGTTTGCGGAAGCAAATAAGCGTCTATCGCTATTAAGCAACCACTGGTCAGTGGGATTCTACAGATATGATGAAAAAACTGTGCCGCTATTGGGCCAGTTGTTCTGAAGTGTTTACCCATCTCGATTCTGATTTTGTATAAAACGGTGTTGCTTAGGGCTCGGAGCGGTTTGTCCCTAAGTCGCTCCGGCGCTAACAGCATTAGCATTAGCAGGACAATGACGGATGACCTGGGTTGGTTTCTGTCAGGAGCTGAACAAGTACGCCATGTACCTACCACTCCGCCCGTCCTGTTTAATCTCAGCTCGTTCAGCCGACAAGCATTAGCCGATTAGCATTAGCAGAAGCTTCTCTGTTCTCGCTAATGATCTTCATTAGTGCTACGTTGCTAACTTTGTTCCGTTTGCTTCTCCTTTTTCTCACCGAACGGTGTGAAGTGAACGACTCCGCGCTGTTAAACGCCTATACGTGGTACGTGGGTGCAAATTGGAGCTAGCGGGAGTGTAACGAATCGTCTAATTAGCAGCAAGGTGGGAACGGGATTCGATGCTCGGGCCCGATGATGTAACGCTGCGTTTTATTTTTATTTGAGCACTTCAAAGGTTTCCGTCTCTTTGTGGGCGCCGCTGTCTTCGCTCTTTTCATGCCTGTGAAGCCGGTTGGCACCTGCAGCCAGACCTCAGCTGTGGGTTTGTGGATGTGTGAATGGGTGCATTCGGGGGAGCGGGAGGGGGGGGGGGTAGAATTAGGGAGTCTGGATTAGCTTTGAGTGTCGCTACGCTAGCTTCCAGCGCCAATTAGCTTATGAGAGGCTTTTTCTGTACAATGCTGTCTGTTCGGGGGTGCCAGGACGGGGGGCATCCCGGCTAAAAATGGCTGTCGTTGGCAAATCTGATGCTGGAACATGATCTGAAGGAGGGTGAGGTGCTACTCTTTTTAACCGAAAGTATGTAGACACCCCTCTGAATAACTGAGTTTAGGTGTTTTCGCTAACAGGCAATAAATTTGTGTGCTGCTCCTGTCCGGGGATGATTTGTGGTTCCAAAAGCTAAGAACCAGTTGTACTGACAGAGATGCTGTAGATGTTTGCTGGTAGCTGGTAATCTGAGGACCTGGGTTCAAGCCTTACTTTCAGTCAGTGCTGGTCTGCATGTGTTCGGTGGGTCTGACACAGATCATGTTTTAGTGTCAGACCCACCGAACACATGCAGAAGGTGGATTGGCTGCTGTATTTTGGGTAAATCAAAGTGCTTTGCTCTACAGTGGGCTAAAGCTTGATCCAGGATGTATTCTTTCTGGGTGTCACCGGACCCTGACCAGGATCATGGACCAGGCTCGCTCGCTTACTTACTCACTCGCTCACCCCCTCGCTCACTCACTTGATCACTCCCTTGCTCACCCACTCACTCACTCACTTGTTTGCTCACTTGCTTACTCAAATGTTCACTCACTTACTTGTTCGCTCACTTACTCACTCGCTTGCTCACTCTCTCGCTTGCCTGCTTGCTCACTCACTCACTCACTCGCTCACTTGTTTGCTCACTTAGTCACTCACTTACTCGCTCACTTGTTTGCTCACTTAGTCACTCACTTACTCGCTCACTTGCTCACTCACTTGATCACCCTCTCGCTCACTCACGCGCTCACTCGCTCACTCACTTGCTCATTCACTCACTAACTCATTCACTTGCTTGCACTCACTCTCTCACTCACTCCTTCACTCACTCATTTACTCACTCAGTCGCTCACTCACTCACTCACTCACTTATTCACTCACACACTCTCTTACTCACTCACTCACTTATTCACTTACACACTAGCAAGTGAGTTAGTGAGTGAGTGAGTAAGAGAGTCTTACTTACTCACTCACTAACTCACTTGCTCACTCACACACTCACTCACTCATTTGCTCGCTCGCTCGCTCACTCACTCGCTCACTTATTCACTTGCTCACTTATTCACTCACACACACTCTCTTACTCACTAACTTGCTCACTCACTCACACACTCGCTCACTCACTTGCTCGCTTACTCACTTGCTCAACTCAATTCACACACTCGCTCACTCACTCACTCGCTCACTTACTTACTTGCTCACTCATTTACTTGCTTGCTCACTCTTTCACTCACACACACACTCACTCGCTCACCCACTCACTCATTCACTCACTTGCTCACTCACTCACTCACTGACTCATTCACTTACTCACTCATATACTCACCTACTCACTCAGTCTCTCACTTGCTCACTCACTCACTCACTCACTCACTCACTGACTCATTCACTTACTCACTCATTCACTCACCTACTCACTCAGTCTCTCACTTGTTCACTCACTCACTCACTCACTGACTCATTCACTTACTCACTCATTCACTGACCTACTCACTCAGTCTCTCACTTGCTCTCTCACTCACTCACTCACTGACTCATTCACTTACTCACTCATTCACTCACCTACTCACTCAGTCTCTCACTTGTTCACTCACTCACTCACTCACTGACTCATTCACTTACTCACTCATATACTCACCTACTCACTCAGTCTCTCACTTGCTCTCTCACTCACTCACTCACTGACTCATTCACTTACTCACTCATTCACTCACCTACTCACTCAGTCTCTCACTTGCTCACTCACTCACTCACTCACTCACTGACTCATTCACTTACTCACTCATTCACTCACCTACTCACTCAGTCTCTCACTTGCTCACTCATTCACTTATTCACTCGCTCACTCACTCGCTCACCCACTCGCTCTGCAACAGGCTGGCCTTTCATTCTTCTTTACAGAACGGTAACGATGAAGGACGGCTCATTTCTCTGCCGTCGCCGTGGCCCCTGCATGTGAGCGCGAGGAGACGGATGGGCGCCATTATTCCGAATAGCTGGACGTGTAAAAGCTTCATGCATCAGTTCTCACACGCCGAGCCGTCAGGCTAATTAATTTGTGACCTCTTTTTGGGGTGCTGATTAAAATTACACATGAATCAGGAGTTCACTGAGGGATGTGAGCCGGTGTGTGGAAATATGCCGACTGATGCTAATCGAATACAGCCAGAGGGTGTCGAACCACTTTTTTTTCCTCCTAAATTTACACGCGTCACACTTTTCACCTACCAGACATAAACAAAACTCACCTGGTTAACATGCTGCCGAAACAGCGCTGTATTAGACCGGGTTTATACACTGGTACATTTGAGTCATTTTAGGTTTGCTTAGTGTTCACACTTGTGAGTGAGTTCATTTTATCAGCTCCACTTACCATATAGAAGCACTTTGTAGTTCTACAATTACTGACTGTAGTCCATCTGTTTCTCTGCATGCTTTGTTAGCCCCCTTTCATGCTGTTCTTCAATGGTCAGGACCCCCACAGGACCACCACAGAGCAGGTATTATTGAGGTGGTGGATCATTCTCAGCACTGCAGTGACACTGACATGGTGGTGGTGTGTTAGTGTGTGTTGTGCTGGTATGAGTGGATCAGACAGCAGCACTGATGGAGTTTTTAAACACTTCACTGTCACTGCTAGACTGAGAATAGTCCACCAACCAAAAAATATCCAGCCAACAGCGCCCCATGGGCAGCGTCCTGTGACCACTGATGAAGGTGTAGAAGATGACCGACTCAAACAGCAGCATTAGATGAGCGATCGTCTCTGACTTTACATCTACAAGGTGGACCAACTAGGTAGGAGTGTCTAATAGAGTGGACAGTGAGTGGACACGGGATTTAAAAACTCCAGCAGTGCTGATGTGCCTATTATTCCCATTTTAATTGACTTTTTACTGAATAATGTGATAACGTTCACATTTTTAAGCATTTTTTTTTATTAATTTATGCATTTTCTCCCTTTTCTCCCTGATTTAACGTAGCCAATTAGTCTTCCACTGCTGGGGAGCCTGATAGTGTTTGAGGAGGGTATATCCGCTTGCCCTACGCCCCCTCAGACATGCACAGTCCCACGATACCTCCTTTTCCTCCTGTGCCTCAATGGATTCGCACATAAGGCACCTCCAATTCTGTACAGGCGCCTCGGTCTTCTAACCAGGGTCCTTACACAGCGATTGAAGACCGCCTACTTATTAGTCCGTCTTTTCTCACCCAGCAGACACGGTGGCCAATTTATGTCTGCTGCAGGCACTGCCAATTGTGCCCGCTAGATGGCTCCCATCCGACTGGTAGCAGAGCCGAGATTTGAACTGGGATGCAGTATGACGTATATTTTGTATAACGTTTACTCTTACGTGACACTGCTCAACCTTAATTTCCATTTTCTTTCACTTATCACTGCGTTTTGTCAATACTGTGGAGATCTGTTGGTCTGACCAAACGTTAATGAGACATTTTACCTCGTACATTTACATTTTCAGCATTGAGTGGTGGGGCTTGAACCAGCAACCTTTTGATTACTCATCCAGTTCCTTGACCGCTGAGCTACAGCTGCCCTCATTGGTCCAGGTTCGACCTCATTGTGCTCGTTTTGTGTTTTTAATGCGCTCTGTTCTCTCACGACACATTTATTGTTAAACTTGTGACATCACATCCTGTGTTTGGTTCTTATTCTGTTCATTCATTTTCTTCCTTTTCTCCCAATTTTTAGGGCGTCCAATTTTTGTACCCAATTGCGTTATGCTTCCTCTCTACTGGTGCAAATCCCCGCCCCTGATTGAGGAGAGCGAATTGACACACCCCCTCTGACACGTGAGCAGTACCCGACTGCATCTTTTCACCTGTATGAGACGAGTTCATATGTGGATCAGCTTTGTGTACTGAGAGACACACCCTGATCAGCGCATTATTCCTCGACATTATTGTGCGGGTGCCATCAACCAGCCAGCAGAGGTCGTAATTGCATCAGTTATGAGGAACCTATCCGCTTCCCACCTTGTATGAAAAAAAGCCAAACGTTGTTCATATAGCCACCCAGCCCAGCCAGATGGCAGAGCTGAGTTTCAAATCGACGAGTTCGAGATGTCAGCTCTGGTGTGCTAGTGTGTTTTACTGCTGCGCCACCTGAGTGGCCTTATTGTGTTTATTCTTTAAAAACGAACCGAGACCCTGCTGTTCATTCAGAGCAGCAAGTTTGAGTTTAAAAGAAAGTGTTCACATTTACCGTGTCGAACCCGCACTGACAGATCAATCACACCAGGGTTTGTTTTAATCCATCCAAAGCCGACAAGTTCACCCTCTTTTACTCTGTATCGAGTGTGTATTGTGTTCTCGGGCGCCGGCGCTGCCCGCATCTCTGTGCCATTCGACAGGACAACAGTGTTAAATGTCAAGAAGTGGTCAGCAGGTACAGTCGCATATCTCTGAGGGAAACTCGGTCTGATCCTGGCACAAAGGTGCCATTTATCCTCATAACCGCCGTCTAAAAAACCCGCCGGCGTCACTCAGGAAGTTCAGATCCGCGCCGAGGTCTTTCAGCTCTTCACGGTGAAGCTGATGATCCTTCAGCTCACAGCCACGCTAATAAGGAGAATCAGGGAGCGGACGTTTTTCTCTCAGGATGAAAGAAGAGAAAGAAAGGTTGATTAACACCTGACTGAAGGGTGTTTTGTGCGTTGTTTCAGTGTGAGTAAAATAAGCAGCACTGTGAACACTGGAGTTGTAAAGGAGTGGGAGTTTTTGTTGGTTATAGGTTTACATCACATTTTAATGAAATGAAGCCTTTGAAGTACGAACTGTATAATGACACTCGACAGTCTGACGCTCAACAGTTTCATTTTTTCCCACATTTATTTCTTCACAAGTCGAGGCAGCAATAACGACTTTACTCTGTTAAAAACCGTTCTTTGGTGCACGGGTGGGACCTCAGCAGAGCTGTCGACCTGGCCGGGCGTTCACACAAACACAATCGCCTATGCGCCGCCCATATCTGAACAACAGGCTGTTCATCTGGCTGCTCAGCCTAGCCGGCAGGCAGAGCTGGTTCCAGTGGGTGTTTTTACCGCTGCACCACCTGAGCGGCCTAGCGGAACCCTTTTTCACCTATGCACTCTGCACAGGCACCTCACTATCTGCCAATCAGTGTCCTTACACAGCATTTGAAGACCCCACCCACATAGTCCGATCATCCTGCCCTAGCAAAACTGTGTCTGCTGCAGGCACTGCCAATTATGCCCGCAATTTTGGCGCCCAGTTGACCAGTGGCAAGACCAAGTTTCGAACCAAGGAATTCAGAATCTCAGTGCTGGTGTGCTAGCGGAATGTCCCACTGCGCCACCTGGGCACCTGGTGCCCGCTGCGATATGCGATCTCCCGGAACGGTCCCGCCGCCAGTGTGTAGGTCACAGGGAGTTTAGTGTACAGATCACAGCAGGTGATGAGAAGTGGGCGCAGATTGGACACATGTCAGAGGGGTCGTGCGGCGATCCAGCTCTCCTTGATCAGACTGGGTATTGCGCAAGCAGTAGAGGATTTACGATGAGGGATTTAAAATGACCAGATTGGTAGATAACAACGGAAAAATCTGAGAAACCACATCCAACCTTTCGTTCCCCTGACAGGCCTGGTGTCAGTCAAACCCGAGAGCTCAAACACTTCATAGCAGTGAGTTATAGTTTCAGATCAAGCGATATTTTTTAGTCGAAATGAGCAAATGTGATTTCTGTGCAGTGTTTTATTAAAATTGACTGAGAAGCTCTTATGTTTAGTTCTCAGCTGTGCATCTAACAAGCACAGGGAAGGTAAACAGGGTTCCTAATTGCCGCTGCAGAAGTGCGGCCTCTGCTGGCCGGTCAAGGTGCCTGTCTAAATGGTGGACATTTCACAGAGGGCGTAGCGTGACTTTCTCTGTTACCCCTTTTCCACCGACGAGAATTTGGCTCCGTTCTGGTTGGCAAACTTGATTTTGAACCAGCTCCGCGTGTTTCCACCAAAAAAAAGCAGTTCACCTGATTCATTTTTGATCCAGTTTGCCGCTGATATTCACTGATATTTTCAAAGCGATGAACTGTGTGATATAACGTGGTAAAAGCGACCCGGACAGAACAAACAACGCTTAATGTGAAAAATAAAGTGTAACGTGGCTTGTCGTACTAAAACAATGAGTGTTGAATTTCAGCAGTACAGAGCACTTATAACTAGTACAGAGCACTTATAACTAGTACAGAGCACTTATAACTAGTACAGAGCACTTACAGTATAACCAGTACAGAGCACCTTTAACCAGTACAGAGCACTTATAACCAGTACAGAGCACCTTTAACCAGTACAGAGCATTTATAACTAGTACAGAGCACTTATAACCAGTACAGAGCACTTATAACCAGTACAGAGCACTTATAACCAGTACAGAGCACCTTTAACCAGTACAAAGCACTTATAACCAGTACAGAGCACCTATAACCAGTACAGAGCACCTATACCCAGTACGGAGCACTTATAACCTGTAATAACTAAGAGAATGGAAGTTTTCTGTTTCTGTGTCGTACTTTTAGTACATTCAGCCACGTTACGATTTATTTAGGTGAAGCTTTTTCGACTTTCCCAAAAAGCGGATTCAGAACCCCGAGCTGCATGAACACCACACATGAAGTGAATACGGCTAAACACAGATACATGTGGAGCTTTTAGACTGGATTTGATGGTTATTTGACACAAATGGATGTTCATGTCATGGAACTTTATTGATGTTTTATCGCTCAAGCCGAGCAATGAGCAAATCGGCTATTTGCGCCGAGGGTCGCGGTGAGAACGAAGCGAAAAACGCTTCTCACGACAGTGAACTAAAGAAAACAACTGAGACAAACACGTCTACGTCTTCTTATCACCAAAAGTTGAGCTTTGATGCTTTTTACATAAAAGCGAACATCTGTAACAACAGCACAAATGCTCTCAGGTAACCTACATGCTCCGCCATCATGTTACTCCTCTTTACTTTCTTTATGTAACGCCCACTGTTGATGACGCAGGCTTGGTTCTCAAAAACTGGTGGAAACGTGCGGCGGTTCTCTACAAAACACCAAGGTTCGAAGAAACCCGAACAGAACCAGTTCAAGAACCAGAGTTCTTTTGGTGGAAAAGCGCTATGTGAAGTTTTACCTAAGACAAGTGAAAAGAAATAGCAGATGAGTTTGCACGTGTTGTATGGAGTGCATGCCAGTCTGTGCCTCTCTTGTCTATAATTGCAGGTTCCAGTAGGTTTCAGGATCCTGTTTGGAGTAAATTCTGCTCTGTGGAGGAACCACTGAAGGTTCCTTCCAGTTTTAGAATCAACATTCCATAAATCTTATTCCATTTCTGCTCGTCCTGTGGAGCAGAAATGAGTTACAGTTCTGCACTCGGGAGCTTTTTACTGGTTTCAATTTGAAAGGATATTTATGAGGCGAGGGTTGAAGGATCTTCTGAATTATCTGTAGGGACAATAAACGCTAGATTTCTTTTTAGAACCAGAGGAGCTGGAAGGTTCAGATCTTCAACAGACTCTGTCCATAAGGACGTCATGTTAGGCAGAGAATAGGAAAGAGGATTATAGGGGAGATTTAGCGATGTGTAATTCACCAAATCTCATCTGCTGAACTGGATGGAAAGTTCCGGGAGATTTATGGCGAGTTCAGAAGGTAAAAAATCATCAGACTTTTTCAGGCTTGTTTTTATCTCTGGCTTCTCACCAGTCTGTTTTTTTCATTCTCCTCTCTGAGGAGACACGTTTGACTGCACTTACGTGCGACTACTTAATCTGTCAGAATTCTCCATCCTGACATTCTCACTGCTATTCAGAGAAGGATGAGAAAATAGATCTCATTGTTTTTTTCTCTCTAAATGTTTTATTATTTCCTCTGTAGCCGTGTGATTGAAGCTGTGTGATTCTATCTTTAGATAAAAAAGAAAAATTATAATAATAAAGTAGCAGATTTGAGTTTATTGTGTGTTGATTGGATGATGTGGTGGTTTAGGAACGTCCTCATTTTCACCGAGGGCCACATCTGCATTATGGAGGCTCTCAAAGTGTCGATTGTAACGTATCCTGCTGTGTGTGATTGCAGTCTGCATTTTAGTTAACATTAAAACCACCTCCTTGTTTCTACACTCACTGTCCATTTTATCAGCTGTTCTTTAATTGTCAGGACCCCCACAGGACCACTACAGAGCAGGTATTATTTGGGTGGTGGATCATTCTCAGCACTGCAGTGACACTGACATGGTGGTGGTGTGTTAGTGTGTGTTGTGCTGATATGAGTGGATCAGACACAGCAGCGCTGCTGGAGTTTTTAAATACTGTGTCCACTCACTGTCCACTCTATTAGACATTCCTACCTAGTTGGTCCACCTTGTAGATGTAAAGTCAGAGACGATCACTCATCTATTGCTGCTGTTTGAGTTGGTCATCTTCTAGACCTTCATCAGTGGTCACATGACGCTGCCCACGGGGCGCTGTTGGCTAGATGTTTTTGGTTGGTGGACTATTCTCAGTCCAGCAGTGACAGTGAGGAGTTTAAAAACTCCATCAGCACTGCTGTGTCTGATCCACTCATACCAGCACAACACACACTATGACTGGTTGATTAGTTTATCGATTCCTGAAGGGAAATTTCAGTGTTACGGCAGCAATTCACAATTATCACAAGTATCACACAACAACACGTCAATGTAGTGCAAAAATATATATATAAAATATATAATAATAAGAATAATTAGCACTGTCACATGACTTCCTGATTCCTCATTACTGTGTCCATTTAAATACGGATAGTGTCACTAAACAAGCCAATGGGAGGGTTTGTAGAGCTCTGGGCAGATCTCAGAAACGGCCCAATTGGTGAGTTGAAGCCATTTCTAGCCAACTTCAGGTCCTAGGAGCATCTGTAAAAACAGTTGTCCACAAATACAGTGAGCGTGGAACAGTGGTCTCTAAGAGGAACATTCAGGATGTTCAGATGTTCTGATCTACCATGAATTAAAAGCTTGTTTTTCTATTTTATTTATGCATTTTCTCCCAATGTAGTGTAGTCAATTTGTCTTCCACTGCTGGGGGATCCCTGATTGCAGTTGAGGTGGGTATATTGCAATCATATACAATATAGTAATTAGAAGGTCGCTGGTTCAAGCCCCACCACTGCCAGGTTGCTGCTGTTGGGCCCTTGAGCAAGGCCCTTAACCCTCAATTGCTCAGATTGTATACTGTAACTGTACCGTAAGTCGCTTTGGATAAAGCGTCTGCTAAATGATGAAAATGTAAATATTGCTGCTCACACCTCCTCCGACCCGCGTGCAGCCCTTATCGGAACCCTTTTTCACCCATGCACTCTGCACAGGCCCCTCTTTATCTGCTATTCAGGGTCCTTACACAGCGTTTGAAGACTCCACCCACACAGTCCGGTCATCCCGCCCTAGCAAAACCGTGCCTGCTGCAGACACCGACAATTATGCCTGCTAGATGGCGCCCAGCTGCCCGGTGACAACGCTGAAATTCGAACCGAGGTGTTCAGAATCTCAGCGCTGGTGTGTTAGCGGGACCCAACAGTGGCAACTTTGTGGTGGCGGGGCTTGAACCGGCAACCTTCTGTTTACTAGTCTAGTACCTTAACCACTGAGCTATCACTGGCCCAATTAAGTCGCTGATTGTCTGGTCAGACAAGCCGGTAGCTATTGTCGAGATGAAGGAAGCCACCGAAACCGGCTGTTCAAGCGCCACCTCCCTCTGAAAATCACCAGTCTGGAGGATGACGATAATATTACTAAATGAATAAATTATAAAGCAGCGGAGGTATAAACGAGTTTGCGGAGCACGGTGGCTATTAGTGCGTCTTAAATGCCGCAGGTCGGCCAAATGCCACCGATCGCTTACTTTCTTCTCCTCGCACTTCCATCTGTTATCCGAGCTAATTCCTGTTTTCCCCTCCGCTTCTCACTGGTGTTTTTCCCGCCGCGTTTGCGCTAGTAGATGTGCTTTACGGATTTGCGGAAGTCAACTTTATTTAACGATACACTCTACCCACGATGCGATGCGATTCACGATACTGGGTTCACGATAAGATTTTTCCTGATTTTTTAAAACAAAATGAAATTGAAGAAAAATTATGACAAATTATTTATTATTTCTCTTAATTATTATTTAAATAGCATAAAATACTGTATTTGTGCTTATGTTTTATTTATCTAAATAATGAATGTCAGATTTCGATTGAAGGGCAAGGAAGCTACGTTCTCTTGATCGCCCCGTAGGCACGAGTGACTAGACGCGGCTGTTAGCCTGTGCACTTTTTAATTGGTGTCTGGTGTAGAAATCGGTAGCGGGAATGAAGGGAAATTGCTGAGTCATACTGAAGGGAACGTTGGTATTGACACTTCTGGGGGCGGTAGACGCAGCAGCAGGCTCAACTCACTCTGTATATATTTATATGATATACAGCACTTATAGATCGCGCACGGAGAAAGTACGCTAGCACACTTCTGCTAAGATCTGGGGATTCAGGGTTAGAATCTTAGCAGTGCTGTCGGCTGGCTGGGCGTATACATGGTCTCACTGTTCACAGTCATGGACAACAAAAAGCCAACAACACTGTAGTTACTGTAAAGCATGGCGGTGGTAGCACCTGTACAATTCCTTGGTGAAATTCTTCAATCTTTGAGGCAATTGTGTGCTCTAACACTACCCAAGACATGTTAGAACTATTTTAGAATTGGCTTATTTAAACTCTGTCAAAAATATATGGACTTTACTGAAAATACCGGTTGAAAACCCCCAATTCTGCCAAATAGAGTGGTCCAAGGTCCACTCAGAGTTGATTAAAATCTCTGTGAACACATGTTGTATTTCGAGCGTGTAAGGATGTCAGTGGGTAGCACTGTCGCCTCACAGCAAGATGGACCTGGGTTTGGATGAACGGGGATGGCCGAAACAGCCTAGCCATTGGGAGGTGCAGGTCAAGTCACATTTATTTGTTTAGTGCTGTTTACAATAGATCATCTCAAAGCATCCATTACAGCATCCAGGACCGACAGACCAAAAAACCCCTGTTGAGCAAGTCAAGGGCGACAGTGGCAAAGAAAAACAACCTTAAAATTACAGGAAGAAACCTTGAAAGGAGCCAGACTCAGCAGGGACCTCCATCCTTCTTGAGTGGCCTGGAGAATAATTTAATGGAATGGAACTTACACAAATCATACATATACAAAATTAAATTGAACTAGAAGTTGTAACCAGGGCCAAGAAAAGTGCCACATTTCACGGCAGTCAGTAAATTACACTCACACATTGAATGATGTCTGTGTTTTGCCCCCCCCCATATTAGAGTATGCTGAGTTTGTAAAGTAAGAAATAAACTGTACATAGACAAACTATCAGGAGCAGCAGGGGCGTAACTACCGGGGGGCAGGTGCACTGGGGCCCATGGCGGGGGGCCCTCCATGACATGAACTCAACCCCCCACCGCACTGCCCCACCATTGGCTGCACTTGCCAGGTCGTTATTATTATATTTCAATATTGTAGCGGTGATATGTGAGTGACATTCAACTCAGCCAATCAGAATGCAGCACCCGTTTTATACATGTGCGTTTGGACGTTCTGCAGTTTGTTAGTTTTCTATATGAGACTCACCGTATGGCCCCAGTATTGAACCCAGTAGGTAGTTCTGGTGCTGGAGCTAGGCAGTCTAAAGTGTCGTAACGCTCATTGAAGTCCTGACTAAACAGATAAGTGAACTCTACCTTGTCGTGTGCCTTCATTCACACACACTCCACAACTGCACGCAACAAAAGACCTGTAGCATCCCCGCCGGACGATATATAGATAGATAGATTAGATATACAGTGTATCACAAAAGTGAGTACACCCCTCACATTTCTGCAAATATTTCATTATATCTTTTCATGGGACAACACTATAGAAATAAAACTTGGATATAACTTAGAGTAGTCAGTGTACAGCTTGTATAGCAGTGTAGATTTACTGTCTTCTGAAAATAACTCAACACACAGCCATTAATGTCTAAATAGCTGCAACATAAGTGAGTACACCCCACAGTGAACATGTCCAAATTGTGCCCAAAGTGTCAATATTTTGTGTGACCACCATTATTATCCAGCACTGCCTTAACCCTCCTGGGCATGGAATTCACCAGAGCTGCACAGGTTGCTACTGGAATCCTATTCCACTCCTCCATGATGACATCACGGAGCTGGTGGATGTTAGACACCTTGAACTCCTCCACCTTCCACTTGAGGATGCGCCACAGGTGCTCAATTGGGTTTAGTCCATCACCTTTACCTTCAGCTTCCTCAGCAAGGCAGTTGTCATCTTGGAGGTTGTGTTTGGGGTCGTTATCCTGTTGGAAAACTGCCATGAGGTCCAGTTTTCGAAGGGAGGGGATCATGCTCTGTTTCAGAATGTCACAGTACATGTTGGAATTCATGTTTCCCTCAATGAACTGCAGCTCCCCAGTGCCAGCAACACTCATGCAGCCCAAGACCATGATGCTACCACCACCATGCTTGACTGTAGGCAAGATACAGTTGTCTTGGTACTTCTCACCAGGGCGCCGCCACACATGCTGGACACCATCTGAGCCAAACAAGTTTATCTTGGTCTCGTCAGACCACAGGGCATTCCAGTAATCCATGTTCTTGGACTGCTTGTCTTCAGCAAACTGTTTGCGGGCTTTCTTGTGCGTCAGCTTCCTTCTGGGATGACGACCATGCAGACCGAGTTGATGCAGTGTGCGGCGTATGGTCTGAGCACTGACAGGCTGACCTCCCACGTCTTCAACCTCGGCAGCACTCATGTGTCTATTTTTTAAAGCCAACCTCTGGATATGACGCCGAACACGTGGACTCAACTTCTTTGGTCGACCCTGGCGAAGCCTGTTCCGAGTGGAACCTGTCCTGGAAAACCGCTGTATGACCTTGGCCACCATGCTGTAGCTCAGTTTCAGGGTGTTAGCAATCTTCTTATAGCCCAGGCCATCTTTGTGGAGAGCAACAATTCTATTTCTCACATCCTCAGAGAGTTCTTTGCCATGAGGTGCCATGTTGAATATCCAGTGGCCAGTATGAGAGAATTGTACCCAAAACACCAAATTTAACAGCCCTGCTCCCCATTTACACCTGGGACCTTGACACATGACACCAGGGAGGGACAACGACACATTTGGGCACAATTTGGACATGTTCACTGTGGGGTGTACTCACTTATGTTGCCAGCTATTTAGACATTAATGGCTGTGTGTTGAGTTATTTTCAGAAGACAGTAAATCTACACTGCTATACAAGCTGTACACTGACTACTCTAAGTTATATTCAAGTTTCATGTCTATAGTGTTGTCCCATGAAAAGATATAATGAAATATTTGCAGAAATGTGAGGGGTGTACTCACTTTTGTGATACACTGTAGATATAGATATTTATACATATATATACATACATACATACCTATAAACACACACATATATATATCCTGCCAAACAGTAAATATATAGCAAACACTGATATATATGGAATGAAACTGATATATATGGAATAAAAACTGATATAAATGGAATGAAAACTAATATATATGGAATAAAAACTGATATATATGGAATAAAAACTGATATATATGGAATGAAAACTGATATATATGGAATGAAACTGATATAAATAAATGAAAATTTTTTATGAATGAAAATTATATATATGGAATGGAACTCGATATATATAGAATTAAAAACTCATATATATAAAATGAACTTGATATATATGGAATGAAACCAGGGCTGGGGCTAGGGCCCCCGGATATTCTCACGAATGAAAAAAATAAACCATATATATATATATATACTGTATGTATATATATATATATATATATATATATATATATATATATATATATATATATATATATATATATATATATGTTTTTTTTTTCATTCGTATATACAGTATAAATATATATATATATATATATATATGAAATTTGTTCAGGGGGCCCCACATTTTTTTTTTGCACTGGGGCCCATGAGCTTCTAGTTACGCCACTGGGGAGCAGATTACTTTACTGGCTTGTTCTTTTGAGACGTAGCACAGAGATGATCAAGTGTGTAGAGAAGTGACACTTTTACATTGATTATTGGGATAAAATACACTCAATACGTAAACACATACATCAAACATTGTCAGCACACTACACCACAAAAAAGTCTGTTACACTAACTTAATTACCATATGATTGCTAGGACCCGCCTCATATTGCACCTTATATTTTGTTAAATTGCTAAACACAGGACACTGCTCATTTTACGGTCTGTGGCATGATTTTTTACAACCGTGAATTAGGTAGGGCCTTAGTTATAACAACTGTAAAGGATAAAAAAGCAATTTGAGTTCTTCAATAATCAGTCCAGTCTGTGATAAAGTCTGTAGTAAGTTCTGGAGTTTTTCAGTGCAGACACAGCAGGTGTCCGTCACATCTAGCAGGAGCAGCACTGTTGCCACGGCAGTCTCAATTTGCAGGTTCAACCCCAAATGGGTAAACTGGTTTCCGTCAGAACCAGCTTCAGGCCCATATTGAAATATATGACATAGTATATGCACCTATATCAGTAATGGTTTTTCCACACGTTTTACCATTTGAATGGTTTAATGATATTCTGCACTGTAGAGGGAGAATCTAATCTTTCTTTGAGGTAAATTGTTTTGGTTCATTTCAATTATTTTCTCACACATTTGTTGATAAACTGGATGCTGCTTTTGTACCAAACCATGATTACAATCACATCGTTATTTAGTTTTTTCACCTCATTACCAGCCCTAAATTGTCCCCGTCCCAACTTTTTTTGGAATGTGTTGCAGGCCTGAAATGCAGAAATGGAGGTATATTAACAAATACATACTGTCCCAACTTTTTCTGATTTGGCTTGTAGTTGAAATGTGAGATGAAATCATTAAGAGTAAAATGTCAGTTTTGCAGAGGTGCATTGTCAGTGCGCTCTCACTGCAGGTCCCAAGCCTGGATAGAAGTAGGCGGGTTTTGTCAGGAAGGGCATCTGGTGTAAACACTGTGCCAAGTCTGGTATACAGACCCGATTTGCTGTGGCGACCTCCTAAATACAGAAATATCCAAAAGAAAAATAAACAGTATTCATAGATCGTTGATGTATGCCATGTGTGTAGAGCAGGAGGAATTATGAGAGTAAATCTTCTCCACCCACAGTCGATGCCCTTCAGACCCTCCATCATTTCTATGTGCATTCGTTATGATGAACCCGGGCGTCCACTTTGAAGCGCCTGCGATGGTTTCAGAAACTCCGGTAATGAGGAGGAACATGAATATTCCTCGTCGTAATGGATGTTGAAGACCCGGCGCCCACGCCGATGGTTGGAGGCTAAATTCTGAGTCAGAGAGAGTGAAATGCGAAGAGGTTAAGATCTAGCAGATAAACCTCGACACCTACAGACACAGCTGAGCCTCCAAAGGCAGATCCAGATCAACCACGCGGGCAGAACGTTCATCAGGTTCCTTAGGTTTCGCTTTTTATTATTCAGGGATTAATTATTTAACACTGTTGTTTGATCGGACTGGGAAAATCCTCCTACAAGCCTGGAACCTGAATCTGGATGTTCTGATTCATTGTTTTTATACTGATGCTTTTAGATACTGTACTGCAGAATCACCTTCACTGGTACAAGCTCCATATTTATGGGTGGTAATGTGCCACCATCCTTGGCAGAGCCTCTACGAGCACCACTGGTCATGTCTTTAACAGTAATTCACCACAGGATATAATATTTTCAACACATGATCTAGTGATTTTACAACATGATCTAGTGTTTTCACTGTAGGATCTAGTACTTTCACTAAAGGATCTAGTGTTTTCACCACGGGATCCAGTGTTTTGACCACAGGAGCCAGTGTTTTTGCCACAGGATCTAGTGTTTTGACCACATGATCTAGTGTTTTCACTGAAGGATCTAGCGTTTTTACTAAAGGATCTATTGTTTTGACCACATGATCTACTGCTTTCAACATAAGATCTAGTGTTTTTTGCTACAGGATCTAGTGTTTTGACTACATGATGTAGTGTTTTGACCACAGTATCTAGTGCTCTCACCACCGGATCCAGTGTTTTACCACGATCTAGTGCTTTTACTAAAGGATCTAGTGTTTTCACCAAAAGATCTAGTGTTTTCACTAAAGGATTTAGTGTTTCTACTACCAGATCTGGGTTTTTTCCACCGGATGTAGTGTTTTCAAGACAGAATCTTGTGTTATCAGTAAATGATCTAGTGTTTTCACTAAAGGATCTAGTGTTTGTACCACAGGATCTAGTGCTTTCACAGTTTCACCACAGGCTCTATTGTTTTCACCACAGGATCTAGTGTTTTCACCACAGGATCTAGTGTTTTTACCACAGGATCTAGTGTTTTCACTAAAGGATCTAATGCTTTCACTAAAGGATCTAGTGTTTTTAACACAGGATCTAGTGTTTTCAAAACATGATCTAGAGTTGTCACCACTGGATCTAGTGTTTTCACCACACAATGTAGTGTTTTTACCACCGGATCCTGGAGTTTCACCACAGGATCTAGTGTTTCCACCACAGGATCTAGTGTTTTCAGGATCTACTGTTGCAGTATATGTAGTAATCCTTCTGGCTCTATTCCTGTAGTTGTTTGACCATTTTTCAGTCGTATTTTATGTGCCATTTCATTGTCAGATGTTGTGTGGTGGTTTCTTTGTTGAGCCTCTGCAGTACCTCGGCGAGGGTGAAGGTCTGAGCCCGGCTACAGTGCTTTCTTTCAAACCTTTTTTCCACCCCCACTGCTGAACACCCCCCCCCCCCCCACACACTCTCTCTCACTTCCTGTGTCTTCTTTACAATGGTCCAGGATACTACAGGTGCTCGTTGTGCCACCATGTTGCCATGAGAACCACACGAATGCCCTTAACCATGAGGAGAGGAAGGTTCGCATTGTGCAGCAAAACAAACAGCTGTAGTGAAATCTTCAATAAACGCCTGTGAGTGGGCAGTGTGTTTACCAGGCTGCGATAAAAATGATGCACGGGTAACGGATACGGTGCCACCCTACATTTATTACTCAGAGAAATAAAGACTTGTACACACATTTACCCGGCTTTAAAACAGCTGGACTGGATAAACTGGTCTTTCAGTGTTAACCAGCTGGAACCAACATGACCAGTGTCCAAAGTCCATTTAAAGCTGTTAAACCAGAGCAAGGTCGTAATCACTATATAAATTAAGGGAAACACGCTCCCCTCAATATTCAGATATGCTCAAAATGCCCCCCAACAATACTGATGTAAATTTGCTTCCCCTCCAGTGATCAATTCATGCGTACGACCTTGAACTAGACCAGCATCCAAAACCCATCTAAACCATCAAACCAGACCACTGTGACCAGCATTTAAAACCAGTCTAAAACCATCAATCCAGACCACTGTGACCAGCATTTAAAACCAGTCTAAGACCATCAATCCAGACCACTGTTACCAGCATTTAAAACCAGTCTAAAACCATCCAACCAGACCAGCCTGAACAACGTCCAGTATCCTGTAAAACCCTATAAAATCAGAGCAGTACCCAATATCCAAAGCAGACCACTGTGACAGACGTCTCCAACCATCTAACCAGACCAGCCCGACCAGAATTTATAACCATCAAACCAGACCAGCATTTAAAACCAGTCTAAAGCCACCAAACCAGACCAGCATTTAAAACCACTCTAAAACCATAAATCCAAGCCAGTTAAACCAGCACTCAAAACCCCTCTAAACCATCTAACCAGACCTACCTGACCAATGTCCAAGTACCCCATAAAACCATCAGACCAGACCAGTCAGACCAGCATCAAAATCCTTTTTAAAATTGGAACAGTACCCAATATCCATCTAAACCAGTAAACCAGACCACTGTGACAGACGTCCCGAAACATCTAACCAGACCAGCCTGACCAGAATTTATAACCATCAAACCAGACCAGCATTTAAAACCAGTCTAAAGCCACCAAACCAGACCAGCATTTAAAACCATTTTTAAACCACCATCTAAACCAGTAAACCAGACCACTGTGACAGGTGTTCTAAAACGATTAAACCATAGCAGTCAGACCAGCATTTAAAACCAGTCTAAAACAATTAAACCACAGCAGTCAGACCAGCATTTAAAACCAGTCTAAAACGATTAAACCACAGCAGTCAGACCAGCATTTAAAACCAGTCTAAAACAATTAAACCACAGCAGTCAGACCAGCATTTAAAACCAGCATTTAGAATCCCTTTCAATCATCACACCAGACCAATCTGAACAATGCCAAAGACCACTATCAAACCATCAAACCAGACATTTACATTTACATTTTCAGCATTTAGCAGACGCTTTTATCCAAAGCGACTTACACAATGAGCAATTGAGGATTAAGGGCCTTGCTCAGGGACCCAACAGTGGCAACTTGGTGGTAAGCGGTGCTTGAACTGGGAACCTTCTGTTTACTAGTCCAGTACCTTAACCACTGAGCTATCACAGACCACTGTGACAGACGTCCTGAACTATCTAACCTGACCAGCATTTAAAACCAGTCTAAACCAACCAATCAGACCAGCATTTAAAACCAGTCTAAACCAACCAATCAGACCAGCATTTAAAACCAGTCTAAAACCATCCAATCAGACCAGCATTTAAAACCAGTCTAAAACCATCCAATCAGACCAGCATTTAAAACCAGTCTAAAACCATCAAACCAGACCAGCATTTATAACCAGTCTAATCCGTCACACCAGACCAGTCAGACCAGCATCCAAAACCTTTTTAAAACAATAAAAATAGACCGGTACCCAATAACAAACTAAACCATTAAACCAGACCACTGTGACAGACGTTTTAAACTATCTAACCACAGCAGTCAGACCAGCATTCAAAACCATTTTAAAATGATCAAAATAGACCAGTACCTTATATCCGTCTAAACCATTAAACCAGACCAGCCTGGCCTGCATTTAAAACCAGTCTAAAACTGTCAAACCACAGCAGTAAGACCAGCTTTCAAAACCTGTCTAATCATCACACCAGCACCCAAATCCACCAGACCAGCATCTAGAACCATTTTAATTGACCAGCTGTGATGGTTTACAGACCAAAACAATCCTGCCGGTTCAGGCTGGTTTATTCAACTGAAGATATTTTATGAGGTTCGTATTTTGTAGACACATCACCATCTTTGACTTTCTTTCTCTTTTCCCTTAATTTTCTCCCCTAATTTAGTCATATCCAATTACCCTGATTGCATTACCTTTCACCTCTACCGATACAACCCTCCACCACTGACTGAGGAGCTTCACAACTTACACACCCCCTCTTACACGTGTGCAGTACCGACTGCCTAGTCTCACCTGCACGAGGCGAGTTCATATGCGGATCAGCCTTGTGTACGGAGAGCAACACTCTGATCAGCATTACTCCCCAACTCTGTGCAAGCGCCACTGCGTGAGGAACCCTGGTCCGGCTCATCCCACCCTGAACAACAGCCAATCGTTGTTCATGTGGCCGCCCAGCCCAGATGGATGGCAGAGCTGAGATTTAATACGATGTAATCAAAATCCCAGCTCTGGTGTGCTAGCGAGTTTTACCGCTGTGCCACCTGAGTGGACCTCATCTTTGACTTTTTATAATGTTTACTGGGATCGTTTTTGTACTTGTAGCTTGTAGCTAAGCAAAGTGCATTTGTAATTTTGGGCAGTTTCACGGTTCTTCATGATTCTTCACGGTTCCTGATGGTTCTTCACGGTTCTTGGTGCTTCACGGTTCTTCATGGTTCTTCACAGTTCCTGATGGTTCTTCACGGTTCTTCATGGTTCTTCACAGTTCCTGATGGTTCTTCACAGTTCCTGGTGGTTCTTCATGGTTCTTCACAGTTCCTGATGGTTCTTCATGGTTCTTCATGGTTCCTGATGGTTCTTCACGGTTCTGTTAGACCGGTGTTGTTTTCTCTCAGCTGCACAAACACTAAAAACAGAAACACAGCTCACATGTTTGTGACTCTGCACTTTGGGCCAGAGAATCGATACCGCCGTGTTTTTTTCTCCCTTTAAAAACCCAAACAGATGAGAAGCGTGTGAGCTAATGTCTGCAATTCAGCGAATCCAGGCTCGACCCTCAGATCCACCAGCACTTAGTGAAGATAGAGCAGGAGGTTCTGGCTTAATCACCAGCCTTCATTATCCAACCAGCAGAACATCTCCGCCAGTTTAGCTCCTATCGTTTTTATATTCATCTCTCCGCTCGTCTACCGCCTTTGTTGATGGATCTGGAAAATAAAAGCTAATTAAATTTTGGGTTCCGAGAAGATCAGAGCCTCAGATTGTGTGGATTAAAGAGACCGGCGGCCCTGTAGGGCAGAAAAACAACCTTTTAGTAGATTGTGGATCTTTCTGATTACTTCCACTGCATAAAGGAGAGAGGTTTTTTTTTCTTTTGTCCTGAGAGAACAGGGGTGAGTGGATAATTTCGGGTTTAGGGGATTGTTCCGGCTTCTCAAGGTTCTTAGGATGGTTAAACATTTAAAACTAGAGATGGTACGATCGGGGTTTTTGGCACCGATTCCGATCTCCGATCTCCTTTCAGGGACATCTGCCGATAGCCGATTGCGATCGGGAGGGGGGGTTTAGCAGTAAATAAAATAAATAAACTTAAAAAGAGCCTCACAGTGAAGATAAACCGGAGCAGCGCGCGCGCGTGTTTGTGTGTGTGTGTGCGCCTTTAGAAGAGAGGCTTTGTTCACAGTATCGCTGTAAGTGATTCATTGATTCACGAGTCATTTTTCACGAAGCGTAAGTTTCTCTTCTCAGTTATCTCTCCGTGTTTACTGTTATTAATTAAATGTCGTGGTTTTAAATAAACACCAACTACTACAGAACATTTTGTGTGACTCTCTTACATTAAAAAGCTTCATTAAACTGCTATTACCACAGATCTGTAACCGACCGTCAGACTCGTTCCGTCTAAGGAGCTAAAAGTTCAGCAGATGATCCTGAACTAACGAATTTGGTAATGAATAAACTTTTGCCTCTGATTGGCTCTGTAACGTTTTCTGTTCTCATCTACATCACAAGTAAGAACCGCTTACGATTTACCAAAGTGAACCAGGAGTTTATATAACGTGCTGATAGAATCGACTCAGATGTGACCGGGTTGAATTATCTTTTTAAAGTAAATATTACAATCAGCAAAATTACATCGTATGTATGATGCACAACGTTAATGATGTTATTTTAGGTCATGAAGAGCTTTCACTGTGGTTTCTGTACGATGGTTGATGAATGGTGATGTGATGGTTGGCGCGTCGTAGCTCAAAGTCTGGATCAATCCACTGAGCTGTTAACTTAACGTGATCTTTATATATCACACGATCGGATCGGCTACTTTTAGGAAATATCGCAGATCGCCGATAGCATATTTTGATTAAAAATCGGCCGATACCGATTCATAGCCGATCGATCGTCCCATCTCTATTTAAAACTAAAGGTTTTGGACCTGCAGAACCATTTTAGGAAGTGTTTCAATCAAAGGGAACCTTTGGACAAAAGTGTGTGTTCCATGAAGTGTGTGTTCCATAAACCTTTGGACAAAAGTGTGTGTGTTCCACAAAATGTGTGTTCTATGGAGTGTGTGTTCCATGAAGCTTTGGACAAAAGTGTGTGTTCTATGGAGTGTGTGTTCCATAAACCTTTGGACAAAAGTGTGTGTGTGTCCATGAAGCTTCATACAAAAAGTGTGTGTTCTATGAAGCTTCGGACAAAAGTGTGTGTTCCATGGAGTGTGTGTTCCATGAAGCTTTGGACAAAAAATGTGTGTGTGTGTGTGTGTTCCATGAAGTTTGTGTCCCATGAAGTGTGTGTTCCATGAAGCTTCATACAAAAGTGTGTGTGTGTGTGTTTCATTAAGCTTTGGACAAAAGAGAGTGTGTGTGTGTGTTTGTGTGTGTGTTCCATTAAGTGTGTGTTCCATGAAGCTTTGGACAAAAATGGGTGTTCCATGTAGTGTGTGTTCCATGTAGTGTGTGTTCCATGAAGTGTGTGTTCCATGTAGTGTGTGTTCCATGTAGTGTGTGTTCCATGTAGTGTGTGTTCCATGTAGTGTGTGTTCCATGAAGTGTGTGTTCCATGTAGTGTGTGTTCCATGAAGTGTGTGTTCCATGTAGTGTGTGTTCCATGAAGTGTGTGTTCCATGTAGTGTGTGTTCCATGTAGTGTGTGTTCCATGTAGTGTGTGTTCCATGAAGTGTGTGTTCCATGTAGTGTGTGTTCCATGTAGTGTGTGTTCCATGAAGTGTGTGTTCCATGTAGTGTGTGTTCCATGAAGTGTGTGTTCCATGTAGTGTGTGTTCCATGATGTGTGTGTTCCATGTAGTGTGTGTTCCATGAAGTGTGTGTTCCATGTAGTGTGTGTTCCATGTAGTGTGTGTTCCATGATGTGTGTGTTCCATGTAGTGTGTGTTCCATGAAGTGTGTGTTCCATGTAGTGTGTGTTCCATGTAGTGTGTGTTCCATGTAGTGTGTGTTCCATGATGTGTGTGTTCCATGTAGTGTGTGTTCCATGTAGTGTGTGTTCCATGATGTGTGTGTTCCATGTAGTGTGTGTTCCATGAAGTGTGTGTTCCATGTAGTGTGTGTTCCATGAAGTGTGTGTTCCATGTAGTGTGTGTTCCATGAAGTGTGTGTTCCATGTAGTGTGTGTTCCATGAAGTGTGTGTTCCATGTAGTGTGTGTTCCATGAAGTGTGTGTTCCATGAAGTGTGTGTTCCATGTAGTGTGTGTTCCATGAAGTGTGTGTTTCATGAAGTGTGTGTTCCATGTAGTGTGTGTTATGAAGCTTTGGACAAAAGTGTGTGTTCCATGAAGCTTTGGACAAAATGGGTGTTCTATGAGGTGTATGCTCCATGAAGTGTGTGTTCCATGAAGCTTTGGACAAAATGGGTGTTCTATGAGGTGTATGTTCCATGAAGTGTGTGTTATGAAGCTTTGGACAAAAGTGTGTGTGTGTGTTCCGTTAAATGTGTGTTCCATGAAGTTTCATACAAAAAGTGTGTGAACCTCTGGACAAAAGTGTGTATTCCAGTCATTCTGAAATCATTAAAATGCCACATCAATTATGTCCAAAAGTATGTGGACGCCCCTGTCAACACCCCTGTTATTATAAAGAGCTTCTAAAAGACATGCTGTGCACAAATTCCCACAGACTTGAGCCAAAATGCAGTACAGAGCCTTCCCACAAGAGCATAGTGTGTCATAGTCCTGTCTTAACATTACTACATGCTTTTAGAAAGAAATGTGTAGT
Source organism: Trichomycterus rosablanca (assembly GCF_030014385.1). Taxonomy (NCBI): domain Eukaryota; kingdom Metazoa; phylum Chordata; class Actinopteri; order Siluriformes; family Trichomycteridae; genus Trichomycterus; species Trichomycterus rosablanca. The sequence goes on along the minus strand of NC_085997.1, from coordinate 34,295,110 downwards.
AATATCAAACGTCCACATACTTTTGACCACATAGTGTACGTGTGCAAGTATTGTCAGGGAATTTAAATTCCCGATCACACGCCGTCGTTATCAGCCGCTGTGTTACAATGATCCACGATTAAGGAGGCAAAGCCGGAGCCGCCGCCAAAACGCCGTATGTATTGACGCACCTGAAAACATATGAAAAGAACGGTTAGCTTTGCAGCGTGGAGCGAGCCTAAATCCATCCCTGTTCCACGTCACGACACAATCGTCTAATCTCCACGACAGGCGGCGTCTGATTCCCGAGATTACAGAGTGGTGCCGCCGCTTCATAAGTATCAGCGCGAATGAAGCGAGATTCGGAAACTGTTTCGGATCCGGGCGCCATAAATATGACAAAGCCGCTGACATTTAACTAAATTAGCTGTCAGTCTGTTTGTTTTTCGGAGGTGAATGTATTAGCGCCCGTGATGCAGGAAGCGTGGCAGTGCCAGTTCTGAACGCTGTGCCAGTTTTACACTCAATTTCACACTAAGTTATGAGGACTGCGACCGAACAAGGACACGGCGCGCTGAGCTCTGTGTGACCACGTGCGTTGTGTGAGGATTTTTGACTGGTTTGGTCGGGGAGTGAGCTGTGGTGAGGAGACTGCACCCTGTCCGGCCTGTCCTTCCTCAGACGCCGGTTATTGCCTGGTATACCATTTTTTGAGGATTTAAGTTGCTGGTTTAGATTTTTTAAATACATTTCCCCCCAGTTTATCTCTTAGTTTAGTCATATCCAATTCCCAGATTGCATTTCGCTTCCTCTACTGCTGCAGACCACTCACACTGACACACACCCTTTCTGACAGTCTCCTATACGCACAGCTGTTGCACACATGTCAGAGGGGGCGTGTGTTAGTCACGACTCTCCTTGGTCAGGAGTGGAAGTCTCGGTAATACACACTAGCACACCAGAGCTGACATCTCGAAATCTCAGCTCTGCTACCGGCAGACTGGGCGCCCACATGAACTGCAATTACGACCTCTACTGGCTGATCAATGTCACCTGCACAGAGACCAGGGGTAATGAAAATCAGTGAGTGACTCTCTGTGCGCGATACGGATCTCCATATAGACCCGCCTGGTGCAGGTGAAAAGAAGCGTTCGGCTACTGCACACGTGTCGAAGGGGGCGTGTGTTAGTCACGACTCTCCCTGATCAGGAGTGGAGGTCTCGGTAAAACACACTAGCACACCAGAGCTGACATCTCAAACTCGTTGGTTCAAATGTCAGCTCTGCTACCGGCAGGCTGGGCGCCCACATGAACAATGATTTGCTTGGTTGTTCAAGGGAGGGTGACGGAGGACCTCGTGACTGCTGATTGATGGCGCTGCACAGAGATGGGGGATAATGGAGATCAGTGTGTGACTCTCTGTGCGCGATACGGATCTCCATATGGACTCGCCTGGTGCAGGTAAAAAGAAGCGCTCAGCTACTGCACACGTGTTGGAGGGGGCATGTGTTAGTCACGGCTCTCCTTGGTCAGAAGTAGACATCAGCATCAGTAGAGGAAGTAAAATGCGATCAGGTAATTGGATATGACTAAATTGGAAGGAAAATTGGGGAAAATGCATTAAAAAAAGAACTAAACGCACCGAGTTTGCTGGGCTTGTAGAGCCGCTATTGAGGACTTTCAACTGGTTTGGCACAGAGCGTGAGTTACGGTGGGTCAAGGCTGGACATTTATATTGTTGACGAGAAGAAACATTGCCCTCGTACATCAACAAGCACCCACGCCTTTCACTCTCAGCTCCGAGAGTCTAAAAATACTCGTGTGTGCACTTCTCCATGTTTCAGCTTATTGACGTATTCATGAGAAAAACCTTGATAATTAAATGTTAAATAATCATAATAATACTATAATTATCCTGTTATTCACCACGCACGTGTCTCACACCCAAGGTCGCTCACAATTTCAAAACAAAATCAATGCAGAAAGAAGGCCAGGAACTTTCCCGTTTCAGTATGAGCTCCATAAAAACATCAGTGTGGCATAAAGGAACTCCAGTGGCTGGCACAGAGCCCTGACCTCAACCCTGTCGAACACTTTTGGGATGACCTGGAATGTTCATTGTGTGTCAGACCTCTGTCCTGTGCTGGACCCACCATGATAATTAAAGAATAAATAAATAAATGTGTTTTATGAAACTGACAAAGGCAGATTATCCAGGTCACGCTTTCCTACTGTGAAATATGGTGGTGGTAGCATTCTATTACGAGATTCTTATAGGGTTAACAGAGACTTATAGGGTGGTCGGGATTTATTGAAAAATACATGGTGCACAAAACCCTGATCCTCTCTGACAATTGGAGAGCCTCATAATTGCTATGCAGCACCCACAGGGACGTCCATTTCTTCGGGATGAACTGGAATGTCCACTGTGAGTCAGGCCTTCTGAAATCCCTGAACTTTTCATTTATGTGCTACCCTGTCCTGCTCCAGATCCACCATGAGAGTGAAAGAAATAATAAATAAATATGTGTGTTGAATAACTCTGACAAGCAGGTCATGTTGTTCCTACTGTGAAATATGGTGGTGGTAGCATTAGAATAGTTAGGATTTCTTGGAGAATAAATGTTGCACAAAACCCTGCTCCTCTCTGACAAAAAACCTCAACTGAAAATCAATCGGAAAGTCTCATAATTGCTGTGCACCACCCACAGGGACGTCCATTGTTTTGGGATGAACTGGAATGTCCAATGTGAGTCAGGCCTTTTTATCTGAAAGAGCATAGCTCTGTCCTGTACTGGACCCTCCATGAAAATTAAAGAGTTAATAAATAAATAAAAGATGTTTGGAAATCTGACAAGGCAGATTATCCAGGTCACGCTTTCCTACTGTGAAATATGGTGGTGGTAGCGTTATATTACCAGATTCTTTTAGGGTTAACAGAGACTTATAGGGTGGTCATGATTTATTGAAAAATACATGGTGCACCAATCCCTGATCCTCTCTGCCAAAAAACTTCAACTGCAGCACCCACCAGCGATGTCAGTCACTTTGGGATGAACTGGAAAGTCCACTGTGTGTCAGGCCATCTAGTCTGAAATCCCTGGCATTTATTTAGAGTCCTGTCCTGCTCCAGATCCACAATAAAAGTGAAAGAAAGAATAAGTAAATGTATGTATTGTGTAACTCTGACAAGAAGGTTATGTTGTTCATACTGTGAAATATGGTGGTGGTGGCATTAGAATAGGATTTATTGGAAAATACATGGTGCTCAAAACTCTGATCCTCTCTGCCAATTGGTGAGTCTCATAATTGCTGCACAGCACCCACAGGGATGTCCATTGCTTTGGGATGAATTGGAATGTTCACTGTGAGTCATGCCTTTTTATCTGAAAGAGTGTACCTCTGTCCTGTGCTGGACCCTCCATGAAAAGTAATAGTTTTATAAATCTGACAAGGCAGATTATCCAGGTCACGCATTCCTACTGTGAAATATGGTGGTGGTAGCGTTATATTACCAGATTCTTATAGGGTTAACAGAGACTTATAGGGTGGTCAGGGTTTATTGAAAAATACATGGTGCACAAAACCCTGATCCTCTCTGACAAAAATCTTCAACTGCAGCACCCACCAGCGATGTCAGTCACTTTGGGATGAACTGGAATGTCCACTGTGAGTCAGGCCTTCTTATCTGAAATCCCTGAACTTTTCATTTATGTGCTGCCCTGTCCTGCTCCAGACCCACCATGAGAGTGAAAGAAAGAATAAATAAAAATGTGTGTTAAATAACTCTAACAAGAAGGTCATGTTGTTCCTACTGTGAAATATGGTGGTGGTAGCATTAGAATAGGATTTATTGGAAAATACATGGTGCTCAAAACCCTGATCCTCTTTGACAATTGGTGAGTCTCATAATTGCTGCGCAGCACCCACAGGGACGTCCATTGCTTTGGGATGAATTGTAATGTCTCGCGTCTTGTGGAACGTCATGTGTCAGGCCAGACGGACCTCTTTATATTTTGTTTATGCATTTTCTTCCCTTTTTCTCCCTTTAAGCGTGTCCAATTGCCCAATTGCGTCATGCTTCCTCTCCACCAATGTCGATCCCCGCTCTGATTGAGGAGAACGAAGCTAACCCACGCCCCCTCCGACACGTGGGCAGCAGCCGTATGCATCTTATCACCTACATTTTGACAAGTGCAGTGCAGCTCAGCACTGGGTATGGAGAGACACACCCTGAGAGCACTCTTTTTCCATCTGTGTGCAGGCGTCATCAATGAACCAGCAGAGGTTGTAATTGCATTAGTTATGAGGAGTCCCTATCCGGCTTAATCCCACCCATATCTGAATAACAGGCCAATCGTTGTTCATGTGGCTGCTCAGCCCAGCCGGCAGGCAGAGCTGAGACACGATACGATGTATTCGAGATCCCAGCTCTGGTTCCAGCGTGTGTTTTTACCGCTGCGCCACCTGAGCGCCTATCAGACGGAACTCTTAAACGCTCTGACAGACACTCTCCAAATTCTTGGTGTCAGGATCATCTCTATTTCTCATCAGTATGAGAACGGTGTGTTTGGGTGATGGCATCAGTGCTCCGGTACAATCCGGCTGTGTTGCGGTGCCACAGCGTGAACGTACGTGGAGTTTATTTAGACTCAGGGTTCGGTGGGGGTCCGTGTTGCACATCTGCTCCTGAACACAGTGGGATTTTTGGTACCCGGGGGGAACGGAGGCTGTGATCCTGCTGTTTAGCTATGATTACACTGTAAACACAGCAGTTAAAGCATCCATCCTCGGGCTCCGGAATCAGAATCAGTTCATCCGCCGCCTCTTACAAGAAATTTGACTCGGTGACAGTCAAAATACTACAGAAAGGAAAATCAAGCATAACATTATGACCACCTTCCTAATATTGTGTTGGTTCCACTTTTGCTGCCAAAACAGCCCTGACCCGTCGAGGCATGGACTCCACTAGACCCCTGAAGGTGTGCTGTGGTAGCTGGCACCAAGATGTCAGCAGCAGATTTAACTCCTGTAAGTTGTGATGTGAGGCCTCCATGGATCGGACTTGTTTGTCCAGCACATCCCACAGATGCTTGTATGGATCGAGATCTGGGGAATTTGGAGGCCAAGTCAACACCTCAAACTGGTTGTTGTGCTCCTCGAACCGTTCCTGAAGCATTTGTGCTTTGTGGCAGGGCGCATCATCCTGCTGAAAGAGGCCACAGCCATCAGGGATACCGTCTCCATGAAAGGGTGGACATGGTCTGCAACAATGCTTAGGTAGGTGTTACGTGTCAAAGTAACATCCCCATGGATGGCAGGACTCAAGGTTTCCCAGCAGAATGTTGCCCAAAGCATCACACTGCCTCATAGTGCATCCTGGTGCCATGTGTTCCCCAGGTAAGCGATGCACGCACACCCGGCCATCCACGTGATTCATGAGACCAGGCCACCTTCTTCCATTGCTCCGTGGTCCAGTTCCGATGCTCACGTACCCATTGGTACCCTAATTACTAGCCCTACATTGCTCACATCCCAACGTTTTTTGGAATGTGTTGCAGGCCTGAAATGCAGGAATAGAGGTTCATGATGTCTGCTATGATAAAAGTCAAAGTAAATGTAAGAAACGCTGCTTTAATTTTTGATTTGTATTTTCCCAACTATGCCAACCTTTTTTTGAGGGTAAGGGTCCCGGATCAGAGGCTGATTGCAGTCAGGCAAACACTAAGTTTGTAGTCAGAGGTTTTGCTCAGAATCGTCCTCCTAACTGTTTTGAAAGTATCATGTCCAGGTGTGAGGGGTCAGTCATGATCTCCAGGTCCTGGAGAAACAGCAGGTCGCAGCCAGTCACCCCTTCAGCAGAGCGAATGATGCGCTGCAGTCTGCTCTTGTCCTTGGCAGTAGCTGCGGTGTATCAGATGGTCGTGTAGGAGGTCGGGGTGGACTCAACGGTGGCATATTTAACCCCCGGCGAGAATATTTCTAGCAGTTTGTAAAAGGAAGTGGGCATCATGAGTGAACAGCATGGGCAGGGTTGGCATCACGTGTGTTCACATGAGAAGCTTTTTTGGAGAACTGCCGCTTTGCTCAGTGCTCGGTTTGAGCAGTGCGGTAAAACGTCATCAGAGTGCCAATATGAGACGAATCTGCATCTATGTGGAATAACCTCAACATCAAGTGGCCTGAGAAGATCTCCAACGCCGACCTGTGGGCAAGAACCAGCCAGAAACCCATCAGCCAGGACGTGAAGAAACGGAAGTGGGGTTGAATCGGCCATACCCTACGCAAACCGGCCGGTAACGTCACAAGACAAGCCCTGGACTGGAACCCACAGGGGAAACGCGGAGTGGGGAGCCCAAAACAGACGTGGAGGAGATCAGGCGCGGGTGAGGCAAGAGACGCCGGCCTGTCGTGGACCCAGCTGAGGAGGGACGCACCGAACAGAGTCCGCTGGAGGGGTGTGGTTGCGGCCCTTTGCTCCACAAGGAGCCCAGAGGCATAATATATAATATAACCATCAGATCCAGTTTGAAAGCTCCACATGTATCTGTGTTTATCTGGATTTTCCTCACTGTTTCACTTTTAAACTTGTTTTACAGCTCGAGGTTCTGAGAAATTGTGAGAATCAACTTTTCCAAGAGTCTAAAACGCTTAACGTTAACAAAAGCTTAACGTGATTTAATGTATTAAGTCATGTTAAGCTTTGTTCACGTTGTTCATACTGTCTGAGCCGCGGTCAGTGACTGGGTCCAAGTTCAGTCAGGCGAAGCTTAGGGAAGCGCAGCTTCAAGCTAAGCAGCACCGCCACACACTATAGGAAACAACAGCACAGTCGGTTCTCATGTGAATGCGCCCTAAACGCAGTGGTCACCTTCAGGTCAAGATATCTCCTGACCTCAGGTCTTCTGTCGCTTCAGTATATTAAAGTAGACAGGATTCTAGGTACGACATTCTGGTCCTGAAGAACGATCGAGGACCACTGATCTGCGGCGCTGTTTCTCGCCGGACATAAACCAGCGACCTTCTGGCCGCTTCATCTTTCATAAGTGAAGCTTGTTGTCTCGGCTGCACCTAAAATCGATGCTGCCGTCCACTCCCAGCACCATGTTTACCCGGTAATGACCTGTGGACTGATGAGCCGGTGGAGACAGAGCCGAGACCTGGCTTTCATCACGTCCTGTCGGGACCTGGCGCTCGGCTCTGAAGCTCGCCGTTTCAAAGCGGGCGCGGTTCAGATCAACAGACAGATGCTGGAGTTCGGAACCTCTGTATGACTGATGGAACTGCAGATGGAAAATGTTCAGACTGATGAAATGGTCCAATGGCGTTAATAAAATGATCAAGCAGAATGTCTTTATATTGATTTGCAGTGGCCTGTCGCTCTGAGGGGTCGAGTGGACCTGAAGCATAATAAAGCCACCAAATCTTCTCATGGTCTCATTATGTTCCTCCACTCATCTCATCAGACTTCTGTTTCTGTTAGAGGGTCCAGCAGATTCTGGATATCTGTGATTTAAAGACCCATCAAACTCACTCACAAGGTTTGTATTTGATTGCATCTTCTGTGGTGATGTTTTTATGTCCAGATGTGAATTTTGTAGGAACTTCTGATCTTTTCTAGCTAGCAGATCGATATGCAGGATCCAGTGTGATTAGAAGCAGCAGTAAGGGCGCTTGTTCAGTGCTCGGCTTGAGCGGTGTGGTAAAACATCATCAAAGTGTGAATATGAGACGAATCTACATTTGTGTGGAATAACCATCAAATCCAGCCTGAAAGCTCCACGTGCGTCTGTGTTTATCTGGATTTTCCTCCCTGTTTCACTTTTAAACTTGTGTTACAGCTCGAGGTTCTGATAAATTGTGAGAATCAGCTTTTCAGAGTCTAAAACGCTTATCGTTAAAAAAAAAAAAAGCTTAATGTGGTTTAATGTACTAAAAGAAGAAACAGGAGCACCAAACTTCTCTTCATTATTACTGCTCATAAGTTTCTCCACTAATGAAATTCCTCGTTTGTTGTTTTAGTACAATAAGTCACGTTACGTTTTGTTTGTGTTCATGTTCGTATGGCCTGAATTGCTTTTACTGTCAAACAGTTTGTCTCATTGGAGGTGCTTTGAAAAGGTCAGCGCCGCTTACAGCACCGCCACACTCCATAGGAAACAATGGCACAGCCGGCACAAAACCAGTTTTGCTGCTTCTCATGTGAATGCACCCTAAATGCAGTGGTGACCTTCAGGTCATATCCGTCAAATCCAGTCTGAACGCTCCACATGTATCTGTGTTGATCTAGATTTTCCTCTCTGTTTCACTTTTAAACTTGTGTTACAGCTCGAGGTTCTGATAAATTGTGAGAATCAGCTTGTCCAAGAGTCTAAAACGCTTATTGTTAAAAAAAATAATAAAGCTTAACATGGTTTAATTGATTAAAATAATGACACAGGAGCACTAAACTTCTCTTCATTATTACTGCTCATAAGATTCTCCACTAATGAAATTCCTCACTCGTTGTTTTAGTACAATAAGTCACGTTAAGCTTTGTTGACGTTAAACGTTCTTTGTACAGCCTGAGTCACTTTTACTGTGTCATATCAAACAGTTTGTTTCAGTGAAGGAGCTTTAAAAAGGTCAGCAGCAAACTGGGACAAAGTTCAATTAGGTGAGCAAAAATCGTGAGCTCAACGCGGCAAAAGATCGGGGTGCGCCGCTCAGGGAAGCGCAGCGGCAAGCTAAGCAGCACCAACACACTCAGCCAGCGCAAAATCGGTTTTGCCACTTCTCATGTGAATACGCCCTAACCTGGTGAGAAATGTTTAAAACGGCACAAGAAACAGGATGTTCCATCCACAAGAAAACAGATTCCGGAGCTAGCTCTCAGCCATACAGAAGCAGACTAAAAATAGAGAGAGATCCATCAGCCGTCTAAAAATAAAGTTGTTGTCATTGTGGAAAGTTGATAAGGGGAAAGTGTAGCTTTTTAGCGTCTCTGTGCTGTCGTGTCCTGCAGCGGATCAATTTTAGAAAACAGAAGAAAGAATAAATAAATGAATGTGTTGTGTAAATCTGACAAGGCAGATTAGCCAGTTAATGACTTTCCTGTTGTGAAATATGGTGGTGGCAGCATTTACTTTACATTTGTGGCATTCAGCAGACGCTTCAATACAATTATGACTGAACACAATCTGAACCAGCAACCTTTTGATTACTACCCTTTTAATGAACCTTTGGACAAAAGTGTGTGTTCCAGTCACTCAGATGTAATGGCAGAAATCATTAAAAAGTCACACCAATTATGTCCAAAAGTATGTGGACGCCCCTGTCAAAGCCCCTGTTATTATAAAGAGCTTCATAAAAACATGGTGTGTACAAATTCCCACAGACATGAGCCTTCCCACAAAAGCAAAGTCTTTTATAGTCCTGTCTTTATTTTACTACTCAAGGTTTTGGAATGGAATGTGCAGTAACATCAAACGTCCACATACTTTTGGCCACATAGCGTACATGTGGAGGTTTTGTGAGGGGTTTTAAAGTCCTGATAATGCACCACCTTTATCAGCCCTTATGATGCCCTTATTCACTCGTTCTTTGGTGGAGTCGCATATGCGACCAGTCTCACATATGGAGTCATGCACTGATCTCAGCGTTCCTCCACTTCTGTACAAGCGCTTCGGGTTACTTACACAGCATCAAAGACCCTGTGCACTTTTTATTTTAGTCTGGTCTTTTCCCAACCAGCTGACTAGGCGCCAATTGTGCCCAGCTGACTGGTAACAGAGCTGAGATTCGAACTCGGAAAGTCCCAGAGCTGATGTGCTAGTGGAATATCTCACTGGGCCACCTGGGTGCCTTAATTTTTAATTAAAAAAAAGACTTGAAAATGAGGAAAAAAAAAAAATGAACAAATAACTGGACCAAAGGTATAAAGCGAAAAAAAAACCCCAGTGTGAATAGTAAACACTGTCTCCTTTAGGACATTGCTTAAAGGATAGGGCGGCACGGTGGCTCAGTGGGTGGCACTGTCACCTCACAGCAAGAAGGTCCTGGGTTTGATCCTCAGCTGGGGCAGTCCGGGTCGTTTCTGTGTGAAGTTTGCATGTTCTCCCCGTGCAGGGCTGGACTGGGAACAAAATTCAGCCCTGGACTTTTTTCTTGACCAGCCCACTACAAGCACATCGCGCCACACATATCACCCCCTAATCAAATGTTAGATGATTGATATTAATAGTTTTCATCTATCTTACCACTAAAGTTAATAACTCACTATAATAAAAATTAAAATAATAAAAAAATAACTACAAACAAATATATATATTTCCAACACTTTTCTTTGGGATTAATAGTTCTATCCATCTATCACACACATAAAATTTACAATTTCTTAAATGGTTCTATTGGATTTCCCCATCCTGTCTCATTAAACCGCAAGAAATAAAATTAAACCTTTCTTTCATTAAACCTTTAACACTGGTAAATATGCTTTTTTCACACTTTTATTGACACGTGATTCACGTTTGTTCCAAATTAGTGCATTGCTCTGATGAGCAAAGAAATAAATACTTTATATGTTGACAACGGAAATTAACCATGTGAGCTATGCACATAATCACTCTAAAAAATTTCCTGAACAGCTGCATTTTTCCTTTCTGTATTATAGATGACAAGATAGTGTTTACTTTTTCTGAAGAGCAGAGACTAATGGTACCATCTCAAATTATATCCACCGCCCTATGTAGTGCACTATGTTGGACATGACATCATAGAACTTTTACAAAAATCGTCCTTAAAACGGCTTTTTCTGTTTTTTATCACGGGCTTTTTCTGCACTTCCTTTACGCTTTTTCGACCCTTTCTCCATCTCGCACTCATTCATAGTTCTTGTACTGGTGGTTGTGATTACGGTTTATCCTGTGGGAGGGACATTTCTGTGATTGGCCAATGGACATGCAGCGAGGATACTGTGGTGGGCCAATGCACACTTCAGGATTATTATTCAGGAATATTTAAAACAGAATTTATTTTTCACTCTCTCAGCGGCCCACATACAGAGCGGCCCACCGGGAAAACTCCCGACCCTCCCGATGGCCAGTCCATCCCTGTCCCCGTGTCTGTGTGGGTTTTCTTCCACAGTACAAAGACGTGCAAGTGAGGAGAACTGGAGATACAAAATTGTCCATGACTGTGTTTGACATAAAACTTGTGAACTGATGAATCTTGTGTAATGAGTAACTACCAATCCTGTCATGAATGTAACCAAAGTGTAAAATATGATGTTAAATTCCTAATAAATAAACAAACAAACAAACAAACGTAAAGGATACCGGTTGAAAACATGCTGATACAGCGAATGCAATATTATAATAAATAAATGCAAACAATCTAGAGAGAGAGAATATGAATATAGCTCCACTGTCAGTAAGCCAGCTGTCTGTTTACATACTTAATTATTGACTAATTAATCTCAGTAGAAAACACAAATCAGCTGGATGTACCTGGGACAGACATTTCTGCTACATATTTTGACATGGGCTCCCTACAGCGTCGTATTGTCCTGATTATCACAATAAGATTCACAGTTAGCTGCGGCGTTATATCACCAGACGCTTTTAACAGCAAAGATTTACAGATCACAGATTTCACTGATTTTTAAAGAAAAGTGTCATTAAATAACTCTCAACTATAAATGAAGTGATAGAATAAATGGAAGCTACGATACACGGCATAGCTACCTTAATAGTTGAATGTAAACCAAGAACATTAGCTATCACTTTTATTGTCACGTCACGTTAACACGGGTGTGAAAGGTGAGTGAAAATCTTGGGTGCTTAGTCCCTCACAGGTTTAACACATTAAATACAAAACACACATTTGCTTACATAAATCTTACATAAAACTAGCACAATCTGTTCAATATATACATGTAAAGCTATGAATGTACAGATATACAGCATTAAAGTATAATCTACTGTGAGTCCGTTAATGTAAATGTTGTAAATGTCAAGTGCAGGGTGAGTCAAAAGTCGCAGGACACTCTTTTATTTCAGAAACAAAAAGGGAAAACGACATATCTGAATACCTCAGCAAGTAATGGGGGAGGTGGCCTGTCTTTTAGGCTATGTCCGGAACATGGCCACCATCTTGAAAGCCGCCAAATTGGATCAAGGGCAAGTTTTTCCAATGTAGCATATCAAAGAAGACCAGAATTTTCTTAGAAATCGATTGCCGCAATCAGATTTGCAATATCTCTTGTGGTTCAAAAGTTATCAACACAGAAATTTGCAACAACCGGGAACGTTCCCTGTGATGCACAGCTATTTGACGTGTTCAGTGTGTTGTCCCTGGTGCTGAACACAGAGCTGAAGGTGCTGGATCCAATCGTTATGAGCCCGCATGAGAATCTCTGGAGAAATGCTGTCACAAGCCTCCACGATGCGGTGCTGAAGGTGGTGTTTGTTACGGATTTTCTCAGCATACACAATTTGTTTGAGATGACCCCAGAGATAAAAGTCGAGTGGTGTGAGGTTGGGTGATCTGGGCGGCCATTCCACAGGACCGCGACGGCCAATCCGATGACCACTGACGAACACCTGCTCCGTAGTGTGGTGGAGCCCCATCCTGTTGGAAATAACGGGGGAAACTGCCATCTTTGGTAAGAATGGATAGGAACACTGTTTCCTGTAGCATTGTCAGGTAGCGCTGAGCATTTAGGGTCTTGTTCGATGAAAATGGGTCTGATTACACGGGTGCCCCATATTCCACACCACACCATAACCTTCACATCACCTACGACTTTGGTGTCTGCCATCCAGTGATGGTTTTCGTCACTCCAGTACCTGACGTTCTGGTGGTTGACCTCACCACTGACATAAAAATTGGTAAAAACAACAGAAGATGTAGTTACTATGTGAAATCATTAAGAGTAAAATGTCAGTTTTACAGAGAGTAGCGGCAGGGAGTAAATCTTCAAGTAAACAAGTTGGAGTACAGAGCACCTAGAGCAGACCTGGGCATTGTACAGCCCGGGGGCCAGCCATCCCCAACCGGCCCGCGTGAGGTCAGCGGCAATTAAAAATCAGACGCAAATAAATGTACATCACACATGCCTATAACAGGATTGTTTTAATTTTGACGGAAGCTATTTCTTTACATTTCCGCAAGTTTGGATTTACGTGTGTGCTAGACGAGTGTATCCAGCTTCAACGTAATGTGTCGGCGAACAGAACTGAGCGCGACTGACAGAGACGATAGACATGAACTTCAAAAGTCAGGTGTAAAGCTGGTTAAGGATCACAATTTAAATCTAGGGTCTACCGTTACGGTACTAAACACAGAGAAATACAAGAACGATGCAGAGCGTCACATCTGAAGCTTCGCTAACTAAACTGCAAACCAACATGGACTGTTTATATAGTTTTACACATCCAGGACTGGAGCAGTTAAGATCAGCTTTGTGATATCCAAACAGCAACAGCACTTTGTGTAAAGTTAATGCACGTTTTGTTCACAATTGTTTTCAAGAAAGTTGATTAAATAGTGAAATAATGTTGATGTTTTTACTCTGCCTGCTTTTCATTTCCTGATTGTAACATTTACTTTTAGCAGTAACAGATTATCAGAACTGTAAAATTTAGGCAATAAAAAAAATCTTATTAATATTGAGAAGAATAAAGTTCACCCTATTGGTCCGTCCCTCCACAACAGTAACAGTTTCTTATGTGGCCCCTTGGAAAATTTAATTGCCCACCCCTGACCTAGAGCGACAGTGCGAGGATTCATGTTTTGTCTAAAAGACAAAAATTCTCGTTCATGTTTTGACCCCCCCATCCCTCGTCTAAAGAATTGGTTGTTAGTTTTCCAAACTCAGTTACCCGAGTCGTGTTGTAGCTGCTTTACACTTCCACATCTTGAACATTTTGCCTGAGCAATTGCTAACTGAATTGCCGTAGGATTGCTAGGACGTCTCATAGTGTAGATTAACCAGTAAACGTAAAAATGAAAAACGTTAAATCGCTAAACACAAATCTTACATTTTGAATTTTACAGCAAATTGCATATTACACGAGAAAAATGCTCATTTCACAGTCCGTAACACGATTTTAATTAGGTATGGCCTTAATCATAATTGCTGTGCACCACCCACAAGGACCTGATTTCGATCTAACTTTGGTCGCGGTGTGTTGAAAGTTTTGGCGTGTACTCTACGTGTCCGTGTCCCCTTACATCCCTGAAAATACAGTAGGTGAGCTGCGCTCCGAGTATCGCTGGACCCGTTGTTATAAAGCTGTCAAGGGGGTGAATACCTTTTCCAGGTATCGATACCCAGGAGAAGTGAAGCTCAAGAACGAGCACCGGCACTTGCAGCTCCAACCCTCAGGGTTCGGATATTTACATTACATTACATTTTCAGCATTTAGCAGACGCTTTTATCCAAAGAGAGCTTCAGTTGATGAGTACCATGCCAGATGCTCCAAATGCAGGGCCGTATCCATTAATGGAATGAATATTGAGGGTGCGGGGCAAATCTATGGGCGTGGTGTAGGGCGTGGTGTAGGGTGTGGTGTAGGGCGTGGTGTAGGGCGGGTCCCACCATTCTAAAAAATGTTGCCATATCAACAACTGATGGGAACAATGATGGTTTATAACACAATTATAATACACAAAGCTAGTAAGTGGAATATCTTCATCATTTTAACATCAAGATTGTGTGTGTGTGTGTGTGTGGGGGGGGGGGGGGGGGGGGGTTTGAGCATATCTGAATATTGGGTGAACGTGGCCTTCCCCCAATATATATTGTGATTACAGGTATGATGAAATGTGCCACCTATACCCACCATTTCCTCAATGATCCTGTTCTCCTGTAATTAGTGCCCCAGGAGCAATCTGCCACCCCCCCACCCCCAACCCTACCACCTCCCTCCTCTGCTTCTGTCAATCTCAGTCAAAACGTGGCATTTAGAACAAGAATCATTCCTGCGTACAAGTTCCCTTCACCACAGGTTCTGCGTACATGCCAGAGTGAGGAGTGGTACATGTGGGCATGTGGCTGCGCTGGCAGAATGTGATTCGTTTCAGAAATGCAGAAAGTGACTGAGAGAGAAAAAGAGACTGCCATGCTGGGAACAAGTGAGTGTGATTGAGTGAGTAATTGATTCAGTGAGTAAATGAGTGAGTAATTGATTTAGTGAGAAAATGAGTGATTCAGTGAGTGAATGAGTGAGTAATTGATTTAGTGAGAAAATGAGTGATTCAGTGAGTGAATGAGTGAGTAGTTGATTTAGTGAGAAAATGAGTGATTCAGTGAGTGAATGAGTGAGTAGTTGATTCAGTGAATGTGTGAGTGATTCAGTGAGTGAGTAATTGATTCAGTTTTTGAGTGAGTAATTGATTCAGTGACTAAGTAATTGATTCAGTGAGCGAGTGAATGAGTTATTGATTCAGTTAGGGAGGGAGGGAGCGAGGAAGGGATGGAGAAATGGATTTAGTGAGTGATTGATTCAGTGAGTGAGTAAGTGATTCAGTGAGTGAGTGAGTAATTGATTTAGTGAGTGAGTGATTCAGTGAATGAGTGAGTAAGTGATTGAGTGAGTGATTCAGTGAGTGAGTGAGTGAGTAATTGATTCAGTGAATGTGTGAGTGATTCAGTGAGTAATAATTGAGTAATTGATTCAATGAATGAGTAATTGATTTAGTTAGTAAATGAGTGATTCAGTGAGTGAGTGAGTAATTGATTCAGTGAGTGAATAAGTAATTGATTCAGTGAATGTGTGAGTGATTCAGTGGGTGAGTGAGTAATTGATTCAGTGAATGTGTGAGTGATTCAGTGGGTGAGTGAGTAATTTATTCAGAGAGTGTGTGAGTGATTTAGTAAGTGAGTGAGTAAGAAATTTAGTAATTGATTCAGTAAGTGAGTGAGTAATTTAGTAATTGATTCAGTGAGTGAGTGAGTAATTTAGTAATTGATTCAGTGAGTGAGTGAGTAAGAAATTTAGTAATTGATTCAGTGAGTGAAAGAGTAAGAAATTTAGTAATTTATTTAGTGAGTGAGTGAGTAATTTAGTAATTGATTCAGTGAGTGAGTGAGTGAGTAATTTAGTAATTGATTCAGTGAGTGAGTGAGTAATTTAGTAATTGATTCAGTGAGTGAGTGAGTAATTTGGTAATTGATTCAGTGAGTGATTCAGTAATTGAGTGAGTGAGTAATTGATTCAGTGAGTGAGTGAGTGAGTGAGTAATTGATTCATGTTGAATTGAATCATTGTGAGTAATTAAGTTAATTATTATTAAGTTAATTAATTAAGTTAATTAATTAATTGAGTGAGTAATTGATTCATGTTGAAGTGAGTGAGTGAGTAATTGATTCATGTTGAGCTGAGTTTGAGTTGATTCAGTTAGGAAGGGAGGGAGGAAGGGATGGAGAAATTGATTTAGTGAGTGAGTGATTCAGTGATTCAGTAGGAATTCAGTAGGAATTGATTCAGTGAATGACTATGTGAGTGAGTGATTCAGTGAGTGAGTGAGTAATTGAATCATTAAACAAGTATGTGAGTGAGTGATTCAGTGAGTGAGTGAGTGAGTAAGTGATTTTAGTGAGTGAGTTATTGATTCAGTGAGTGGGTGAGTGAGTAATTGATTCAGTGAATGAGTAAGTGAGTGAATAATTAAATAAGTGAGTGAATGAGTAAGTAAATGATTAAATGAGTGAGTATGTGAGTGGGTAAGTGAATAAATGATCACATGAGTAAGTGGATAATTAAATAAGTGAGTGAATGAGTAAGTAAATGATTAAATGAGTGAGTATGTGAGTGGGTAAGTGAATAAATGATCACATGAGTAAGTGTATAATTAAATAAGTGAGTGAATGAGTAAGTAAATGATTAAATGAGTGAGTATGTGAGTGGGTAAGTGAATAAATGATCACATGAGTAAGTGGATAATTAAATAAGTGAGTGAATGAGTAAGTAAATGATTAAATGAGTGAGTATGTGAGTGGTTAAGTGAATAAATGATCACATGAGTAAGTGGATAATTAAATAAGTGAGTGAATGAGTAAGTAAATGATTAAATGAGTATGTGAGTGGGTAAGTGAATAAATGATCACATGAGTAAGTGGATAATTAAATAAGTGAGTGAATGAGTAAGTAAATGATTAAATGAGTGAGTATGTGAGTGGTTAAGTGAATAAATGATCACATGAGTAAGTGGATAATTAAATAAGTGAGTGAATGAGTAAGTAAATGATTAAATGAGTATGTGAGTGGGTAAGTGAATGAATGATCACATGAATAAGTGTATAATTAAATAAGTGAGTGAATGAGTAAGTAAATGATTAAATGAGTATGTGAGTGGGTAAGTGAATTAATGATCACATGAGTAAGTGGATAATTAAATAAGTGAGTGAATGAGTAAGTAAATGATTAAATGAGTATGTGAGTGGGTAAGTGAATGAATGATCACATGGATAAGTGTATAATTAAATAAGTGAGTGAATGAGTAAGTAAATGATTAAATGAATATGTGAGTGGGTAAGCGAATGAATGATCACATGAGTAAGTGTATAATTAAATAAGTGAGTGAATGAGTAAGTAAATGATTAAATGAGTATGTGAGTGGGTAAGTGAATGAATGATCACATGAGTAAGTGTATAATTAAATAAGTGAATTAATGAGTAAATGATGAAATGAGTGAATGGATGAATATGTGAGTGAGTGAGTGAGTATGTGAGTGAGTGAGTGAATTAGTGACCCCTCCCCTGTTGGCTGTAAGGTGATCATTAGTGATGACCCCACTGTGCAGACACACTGATGGTTGGAGAGTCTTGTCTCAACCTTTAACTTCAGTCCTGCAGAGCTGTCAAATGTCACGGCAGGAGAAGGCAGCAGTGTAGAGACCCCACACCACCCCACACCACCTCATACCACCCCACCCCACACCACACCATGCAATACTGTGTAAGAGAGAGTGTGTGTGTATGTGTGTGTGCATATGTGCATGTGTGTGTATTTCAGTGTATTCTGTAGATGTGTGTGGTGTGAGTGCATATGGGTATATTTGAGTGTGTGTATATAAATGAGTGTGTGTGTGTGTGTGTAAATGTGTGTATGAGTCTGTGTGTGTATGTGATGTTAGAGTCAGTGTGTGTGCGCACGTGTCTGTATGTGTGTCTGTGTGTGTGCACATGTCATATTTGTGTGTGTATATGGGTCTGTATGTGTATATAAGTGTGTGTGTGTGTTGTGTGTATGTGTGCTAATGAGTCGGTGTGTGATCGCACGTGTCTGTGTATGAATCTATACATGTCTGTATGAGTGTATAAGTGTGTATGTGTAAGTGTATATGTGTGTAAGTGCATATGTGTATATAAATGTGTGTGTGTGTGCTTGTGTATATGTGTGTATGAATATACTGCGTGCATGTGTGCAAGTGTATATGAGTGTATTTATACTAGTGTATGTGTGAGTGCATATGTGTATATAAATGTGTATGTGTGATTGTGTATATGTGTGTATGAATATACTGCGTGCATGTGTGCAAGTGTATATGAGTGTATTTATACTAGTGTATGTGTGAGTGCATATGTGTATATAAATGTGTATGTGTGATTGTGTATATGTGTGTATGAATATACTGCGTGCATGTGTGCAAGTGTATATGAGTGTATTTATACTAGTGTATGTGTGAGTGCATATGTGTATATAAATGTGTGTGTGCTTGTGTATATGTGTGTATGAATATACTGCGTGCATGTGTGCAAGTGTATATGAGTGTATGTATATATACAGTATATATATATATATATAGATATAGATATAGATATAGATATATATATATATATAGATATATATATAGATTTATACTAGTGTATGTGTGTGTGAGTGCATATGTGTATATAAAATGTGTATGTGTGCTTGTGTATATGTGTGTATGAATATACTGCGTGCATGGGTGCAAGTGTATATGAGTGTATGTATACGTATATATACAGTGTATCACAAAAGTGAGTACACCCCTCACATTTCTGCAAATATTTCATTATATCTTTTCATGGGACAACATTATAGACATGAAACTTGGATATAACTTAGAGTAGTCAGTGTACAGTTTGTATAGCAGTGTAGATTTACTGTCTTCTGAAAATAACTCAACACACAGCCATTAATGTCTAAATAGCTGGCAACATAAGTGAGTACACCCCACAGTGAACATGTCCAAATTGTGCCCAAATGTGTCGTTGTCCCTCCCTGGTGTCATGTGTCAAGGTCCCAGGTGTAAATGGGGAGCAGGGCTGTTAAATTTGGTGTTTTGGGTACAATTCTCTCATACTGGCCACTGGATATTCAACATGGCACCTCATGGCAAATAACTCTCTGAGGATGTGAGAAATAGAATTGTTGCTCTCCACAAAGATGGCCTGGGCTATAAGAAGATTGCTAACACCCTGAAACTGAGCTACAGCATGGTGGCCAAGGTCATACAGCGGTTTTCCAGGACAGGTTCCACTCGGAACAGGCTTCGCCAGGGTCGACCAAAGAAGTCGAGTCCACGTGTTCGGCGTCATATCCAGAGGTTGGCTTTAAAAAATAGACACATGAGTGCTGCCAGCATTGCTGCAGAGGGTGAAGACGTGGGAGGTCAGCCTGTCAGTGCTCAGACCATACACCGCACACTGCATCAACTCGGTCTGCATGGTCGTCATCCCAGAAGGAAGCTGACGCACAAGAAAGCCCGCAAACAGTTTGCTGAAAACAAGCAGTCCAAGAACATGGATTACTGGAATGCCCTGTGGTCTGACGAGACCAAGATAAACTTGTTTGACTCAGATGGTGTCCAGCATGTGTGGCGGCGCCCTGGTGAGAAGTACCAAGACAACTGTATCTTGCCTACAGTCAAGCATGGTGGTGGTAGCATCATGGTCTTGGGCTGCATGAGTGTTGCTGGCACTGGGGAGCTGCAGTTCATTGAGAGAAACATGAATTCCAACATGTACTGTGACATTCTGAAACAGAGCATGATCCCCTCCCTTCGAAAACTGGGCCTCATGGCAGTTTTCCAACAGGATAACGACCCCAAACACAACCTCCAAGATGACAACTGCCTTGCTGAGGAAGCTGAAGGTAAAGGTGATGGACTAAACCCAATTGAGCACCTGTGGCGCATCCTCAAGTGGAAGGTGGAGGAGTTCAAGGTGTCTTCAAGGTGTTGAGTTATTTTCAGAAGACAGTAAATCTACACTGCTATACAAGCTGTACACTGACTACTCTAAGTTATATCCAAGTTTCATGTCTATAGTGTTGTCCCATGAAAAGATATAACGAAATATTTGCAGAAATGTGAGGGGTGTACTCACTTTTGTGATACAGTGTACAGTATATATATATTAGGGCTGTCGAAGTTAACGCGATAATAACGCATTAACGCGATTTCAATTTAACGCGATTAAAAATAATAGTGCCGTTAACGCAAATTCTAGTTCATGTTGAGACTTGACTGGTAGAACTACAACGCTCGGTTACATTATGTTAACATTATGTTAAAACAAACGTTTTAATGTCGGACTTGCCACCGTTTTTCATTTGCGGTTTGTTAGCATAATGTAACCGAGCGTTGTATTGATGCACTTATAAAGAAATAAATACACGCTATATTCACAAGTTGTCGGGAGCAGAACACTTTTATTAACTTATTCTGTTAAGGTACCAAATACTGGAAAGCTGAGTCAAGCACGTTAGTCCATGAACTATGGAAGCCCCAAAGGGTCAAAACACACTCACTTCGTGTAGAAACGGCCATCAAACCATTGTCACAATACAACCACAGAAAAGTCTGTTACAATAACTACGCCTTATCCCACCTAAAGCACCGCTGATCTACAATGTTTGCTGATGGAGAAATTCTAAACTACAATCTGACATTTACTGCCTAGTATGTGAGTGAATAAAACTCCCTTACAGTTTTCTCTTGTCCCAGCAGTTTTTAACATCAGTACATTTAGCATAAAATGTGTTCACCATTTTAATTGTAACATTTCACATAAAAATCCTTGTTTTCTATAACATTTACACATATTTTTTTTAATGCGATTAATCGCGATTAACTATATGAAATTCTGAGATTAATCGCGATTAAAAATTTTAATCGTTTGACAGCCCTAATATATATATATATATATATATATATATATATAAATATTTATTTATACTAGTGTATGTGTGAGTGCATATGTGTATATAAATGTGTGTGCTTGTGTATATGTGTGTATGAATATACTGCGTGCATGTGTGCAAGTGTATATGAGTGTATGTATATATATATATATAGATAGATATATATGTAGATTTATACTAGTGTATGTATGTGTGAGTGCATATGTGTATATAAATGTGTGTGCTTGTGTATATGTGTGTATGAATATACTGCGTGCATGTGTGCAAGTGTATATGAGTGTATGTATATATACAGTGTATCACAAAAGTGAGTACACCCCTCACATTTCTGCAGATATTTAAGTATATCTTTTCATGGGACAACACTGACAAAATGATACTTTGACACAATGAAAAGTAGTCTGTGTGCAGCTTATATAACAGTGTAAATTTATTCTTTCCTCAAAATAACTCAATATACAGCCATTAATGTCTAAACCACCGGCAACAAAAGTGAGTACACCCCTTAGTGAAAGTTCCTGAAGTGTCAATATTTTGTGTGGCCACCATTATTTCCCAGAACTGCCTTAACTCTCCTGGGCATGGAGTTTACCAGAGCTTCACAGGTTGCCACTGGAATGCTTTTCCACTCCTCCATGACGACATCACGGAGCTGGCGGATATTCGAGACTTTGCGCTCCTCCACCTTCCGCTTGAGGATGCCCCAAAGATGTTCTATTGGGTTTAGGTCTGGAGACATGCTTGGCCAGTCCATCACCTTTACCCTCAGCCTCTTCAATAAAGCAGTGGTTGTCTTAGAGGTGTGTTTGGGGTCATTATCATGCTGGAACACTGCCCTGCGACCCAGTTTCCGGAGGGAGGGGATCATGCTCTGCTTCAGTATTTCACAGTACATATTGTTCATGTGTCCCTCAATGAAATGTAACTCCCCAACACCTGCTGCACTCATGCAGCCCCAGACCATGGCATTCCCACCACCATGCTTGACTGTAGGCATGACACACTTATCTTTGTACTCCTCACCTGATTGCCGCCACACATGCTTGAGACCATCTGAACCAAACAAATGAATCTTGGTCTCATCAGACCATAGGACATGGTTCCAGTAATCCATGTCCTTTGTTGACATGTCTTCAGCAAACTGTTTGCGGGCTTTCTTGTGTAGAGACTTCAGAAGAGGCTTCCTTCTGGGGTGACAGCCATGCAGACCAATTTGATGTAGTGTGCGGCGTATGGTCTGAGCACTGACAGGCTGACCCCCCACCTTTTCAATCTCTGCAGCAATGCTGACAGCACTCCTGCGCCTATCTTTCAAAGACAACAGTTGGATGTGACGCTGAGCACGTGCACTCAGCTTCTTTGGACGACCAACGCGAGTCTGTTCTGAGTGGACCCTGCTCTTTTAAAACGCTGGATGATTTTGGCCACTGTGCTGCAGCTCAGTTTCAGGGTGTTGGCAATCTTCTTGTAGCCTTGGCCATCTTCATGTAGCACAACAATTCGTCTTTTAAGATCCTCAGAGAGTTCTTTGCCATGAGGTGCCATGTTGGAACTTTCAGTGACCAGTATGAGAGAGTGTGAGAGCTGTACTACTAAATTGAACACACCTGCTCCCTATGCACACCTGAGACCTAGTAAGACTAACAAATCACATGACATTTTGGAGGGAAAATGACAAGCAGTGCTCAATTTGGACATTTAGGGGTGTAGTCTCTTAGGGGTGTACTCACTTTTGTTGCCGGTGGTTTAGACATTAATGGCTGTATATTGAGTTATTTTGAGGGAAGAATAAATTTACACTGTTATATAAGCTGCACACAGACTACTTTTCATTGTGTCAAAGTGTCATTTTGTCAGTGTTGTCCCATGAAAAGATATACTTAAATATCTGCAGAAATGTGAGGGGTGTACTCACTTTTGTGATACACTGTATATATATATATAGTTATATATAGAGATTTATACTAGTGTATGTGTGTGTGAGTGCATATGTGTATATTATAAAGGAGTGTGTGCGCATGTGTGTATATATATACAGTATATATATATATATATATATATGTGTGTGTGTGTGTGTGTGTGTGTGCGTGCATTTATTGATTTGCTGTATCAGATTGGACCCACATGCCCGCGGCTCTCTGTGCTACATTAATAACGCTGTACTGAGGAGGACTGAGAACTGACCGCTACTGCAGATCTGGACTCCAGATCAGTCCAGACTTCTGCCTCAGCGTCCACAAGTGTCCTCAGCATCAGTGTGTCTAATTATAGATCTGACCATGAGAAGGCCGAATGTGTGACGGGCACATGCCACTGTGACCAGGTTCTGGGGACACTGGGTCCATTTCTAACTTGGTGCCAGTCAGCCAGGGCTTTTATCAAACTGGTGCTGAGTCAGACGGGGCGGTAAATCTGGAGCTGTGTCAAATGTGCTGCAGTATTATCACACACACACACACACACACACACACACACACACACCCATACACACATATACACTGATACACACGCTCATACAAACAGAAACACACACATACACACTCATATACACTCATACACACATACACCCATACACACACACACACACTCATATACACTTATACACACATACCCATACACACACATGCAGAGAAACACATTCATATATATATACACACACACACACTGAAACACACAAACATACACACACATATAAACATACACACACAGTCATACACACACAAAGAGAAACAGACACCCTTACAAACACACACACACACAGAAACACACACACATACCTTCATATATATACACACATATATACAAACACACACAGGAACACACATACACTTATACACACATTCATTTATACACACACTTGAACACACAAACATACATTCATACATACACACGCTCATTTATACACACACAAACACACATACACACATTCATTTATACACACACTTGTACACACAAACACACACACTCATTTATACACACACAAACATACACTTATACACATTCATTTACACACACACTTGTACACACAAATATACACACACTCATTTATACACACACAAACATACACACACTCATTTATACACACAAACACACATACACACATTCCTTTATACACACACTTGTACACACAAACATACACACACTCATTTATACACACACAAACATACACTCATACACACATTCATTTACACACACACTTGTATACACAAACATACACACATTCATTTATACACACACAAACATACACTCATACACACATTCATTTATACACACTTGTACACACAAACATACACTCATACATGCACACACTCATTTATACACACACAAACATACACTTATACACACATTCATTTATACACACTTGTACACACAAACATACACTCATACATGCACACACTCATTTATACACACACAAACATACACTTATACACACATTCATTTATACACACTTGTACACACAAACATACACTCATACACACATTCATTTATACACACTTGTACACACAAACATACACTCATACATGCACACACTCATTTATACACACACAAACATACACTTATACACACATTCATTTATACACACTTGTACACACAAACATACACTCATACATACACACACTCATTTATACACACACACAAACATACACTCATACACACATTCATTTATACACACTTGTACACACAAACATACACTCATACATACACACACTCATTTATACACACACAAACATACACTTATACACACATTCATTTATACACACTTGTACACACAAACATACACTCATACATACACACACAAACATACACTCATACATACACACACTCATTTAAACACACACAAACACACTTATACACACATTCATTTATACACACTTGTACACACAAACATACACTCATACATACACACACTCATTTATACACACACACAAACATACACTCATACACACATTCATTTATACACACTTGTACACACAAACATACACTCATACATACACACACTGATTCATACACACACAAACATACACTTATACACACATTCATTTATACACACTTGTACACACAAACATACACTCATACATACACACACTCATTTATACACACACACACACACAAACATACACTCATACACACATTTATTTATACACACTTGTACACACAAACATACACTCATACATACACACACTCATTTATACACACACACAAACATACACTCATACACACATTCATTTATACACACTTGTACACACAAACATACACTCATACATACACACACTCATTCATACACACACAAACATACACTTATACACACATTCATTTATACACACTTGTACACACAAACATACACTCATACATACACACACTCATTCATACACACACAAACATACACTTATACACACATTCATTTATACACACTTGTACACACAAACATACACTCATACATACACACACTCATTCATACACACACAAACATACACTTATACACACATTCATTTATACACACTTGTACACACAAACATACACTCATACATACACACACTCATTCATACACACACAAAAATACACTTATACACACATTCATTTATACACACTTGTACACACAAACATACACTCATACATACACACACTCATTCATACACACACAAACATACACTTATACACACATTCATTTATACACACTTGTACACACAAACATACACTCATACACACATTCATTTATACACACTTGTACACACAAACATACACTCATACATACACACACTCATTCATACACACACACAAACATACACTCATACACACATTCATTTATACACACTTGTACACACAAACATACACTCATACATACACACACTCATTCATACACACACAAAAACATAAATACCCTCATTCACACACACACACACACACACACACACACACACCAATAGACACACACACACACATATACACACAGCCACCATGTTACTGGGTGTGTCTTCGACATGTGGCACAACTCTGTGCCCCACCCCTTTGTAGTCATTACACAGTAAGCCCCACCCCCCGCATGCACTATTACTTGCCCCCTTTAGCTTTGACTGGTAAAATGCCTGCTAGGTACACACTTTAAAGCAACAAAACTCATTGTGTATGCTTTGAGTAGTATCAGTGCTGCACAGCTTCAAAGAGATGGGTTTGAGCCTTTGGCTCCCACCTTCAAATACATGCCAGTATGTGGTTTAATGGATGCTCCCTGGACCCACAGCATGCCTGACCATGATAAAAAGAATGATTTAATAAATGATACCTGAAAAAAAGGGTAGTGTTGCCAGTTTTTTGCTATAAGACTGGCGTCGACCGGCACATATGCCAGCCATTTTTCAGGTTTGTGATTGGTTGAATGACCGAACACTCCAATATCAAACTTATTTGTCAGATTTTATGGCACATAAAGAAGGAATCACCCTGCAGCGATGCCACCTATCTGCTGAAAACACAAAATGGCACTTCTGGAAATCCCTCAGGGTGCCTCGCCACGCTGGACGATATCATAATCGATGGCAGTAATTATTTTGTGGAGTTATAAAAAGGAGCCGTAATGCCCGTTAGCATGAAGCTGACCGGCGCTGAGCTCCGTTTTCCATTTGCATTAATAAACTGGGTGGCATCTTAGCACCAGCCTTTAATGTGAGATTGTTCTGCATTGTTCATCCCGGCGTTCCGGCTCCAGCGGTAACGGGGGTGTTAATTCGCCGTCGGCGCGGCCGAGGCAGGCGCAGCCATCAGTCAGGACGAGTAATCTTACTTTAGACAGTCCAATTCTTGGCGAGGGCGTCTTATCTGGCGGGGAGCAGCTCCGTGGTGAGGATGGCGTAATTGATATGACATTTATGTAAAGAGCAGCCCGTCGTAGCATTGATAAAAATAAATAATGAAAAAATATTCCAATTAGGAGGCGAGTCCGGGAGTGTGAGCGAGTTAATCAATTAAAGAACGTCAAGGTGACGAAAGCACCGCTAAGCGCATTTTCAGCTGCTTAAACCGCCGCTTTGGCATCCGACGGGCATCAGATGTGGGAACTGGCAGCCTCACGTCTGTTCCTCTGACCTGATCATACAGGGAATGTGATGAGAGGAAAACAGTACCAAAAGTTTGTGGACACCTATCAACCAAGAACTTCACATCCAAGCCATGTGCAGTCATACAGAGCTGGTGACTCGGAATGAGACTGCAGGGATTTAACTCCGTTTTAAGCATCTGTAAAGCGTTCCAGTTCATTTACAGTCAAAGTATAGTGCAAGGCTGGTTACATCCTTTCACTGTCCTGGAAGGCTTTCAACTAATGTTTGGAATGAGACTGCAGGGATTTAACTCCATTCTAAACATCCATGAGTCGGGGATGGGCACAGTCAGCGTTCCAGTTCATTTAAAGTCAGACCGAAGTGGGAGATCAGTACAGGTTGCTTACTTCTTTCTGCCCTCCTGGAAGGCTTTTGACAAGTTTTTGGAATGAGACTGCAGGGATTTAACCCCATTCTAAACATCTGTAAGGCAGGGATGAGCATGGTCAGAGTTCCAATTCATTTACAGTCAGAGTAAAGCAAGAGGTCTGTGCAGGTGCGTAAATCCTTCCGCTCTCCTGTAAGGCTTTCGACTAATTTTCGGAAAGAGACTGCAGGGATTTAACCCCATTCTAAACATCCATGAGGTGGGCACAGTCAGCATTCCAATTAATTTACAGTCAGAGTAAAGTGGGAGATCAGCGCAAGTTGGTTAAATCCTTCCCCTCTTCCGGAAGGCTTGCGGCTAAATTTCGGAATGAGACTGCTGGGATTTAACCCCATTCTAAACATCTGTAAGGCAGGGATGAGCACGGTCAGCATTCCAGTTCATTTGTAGTCAAGTGAAGCAAGAGGTCTGTGCAGGTGCGTAAATCCTTCCGCTCTTCTGTAAGGCTTTCGACTAATTTTCGGAATGAGACTGCTGGGAGTTCGAGACTATGAGTGAGTGGACCCGCCCCTGCCGTTCTGTCTGTGGAACTGGTGGAAGTGGCGGCGCTGTGGATTCCATTGGACCGACCCTGGTGGGTACGGGTTGTTATGTAGGCAGGGCAGGAATTTGGCACTCATTGGTTCCAGTTCGTATCCGACCCGGCGCCGATCTGAAGTGCAGCGATTTGTGAGACGATTGGAGGTCGAAGAGCTTCGCTGTGGCGTTTCACCAGCAGGTTAAGAGGTGCACTCTGGGTATTAAAGCTACGCTCGAGCTGCCAGCGGTGCCCACATGTTTTTAAGCCGGCGCATGTTGTTGTGTTGCTACGTGGCGCTTCACTCGGTCTCATCGACTCGGTAACGGTGCAGCTCGACATGCCGTCAGATTGACTGATTGGTAATTATCTGGCGTTAATGTGATGCAGCCGTGCAGCTCTTATCTCTACGTATTGAAAAGCAAAACGCTGAGTGAACGCCATGCCGTCGTAGCTCAGGGGTCCTCGCGCTCCCTCGGCTTTGTTTCAGGATTTGAAACGTTTTTGTTTGAACGTTGTGTTGAATCTGTAACGCTGAGTGAATGACGTGGCGTCGTAGCTCAGGGGTCCTCGTGCGCCCACAGCTTTTGTTTTAGGATTTGAAACGTTTTTGTTTGAACGTTGTGTTGAATCTGTAATGCTGAGTGAACGACGTGGCGTCGTAGCTCAGGGGTCCTCGTGCGCCCACAGCTTTTGTTTTAGGATTTGAAACGTTTTTGTTTGAACGTTGTGTTGAATCTGTAACGCTGAGTGAATGACGTGGCGTCGTAGCTCAGGGGTCCTCGTGCGCCCACAGCTTTTGTTTTAGGATTTGAAACGTTTTTGTTTGAACGTTGTGTTGAATCTGTAACGCTGAGTGAACGACGTGGCGTCGTAGCTCAGGGGTCCTCGTGCGCCCACAGCTTTTGTTTTAGGATTTGAAACGTTTTTGTTTGAACGTTGTGTTGAATCTGTAACGCTGAACGTCTGGCGGGTTCTGTTAAGATCGCTCGTCACGGCTCTCGTCTCAACAGTCCGCCGAAATAAAACAGCGACGGCTGGAAACCAGCGCCAGAGAGACGGAGAGAGAGGAAATCAATCGCTTTTCTGATTAAATGGGCAGGCGCGTGTGCCATAGTGGACGCTGGCACCGTGCCCGCTTACCACTGAGCGTGGTTGTTTTATGAGATGTTCATTTCGGTTCTCTTACTGATGGCTTCCCGAAATGAACAACTGAATAAATGAATGAATGAACAAATGAACAGACAAATAAATAAACAAATGAATGAATGAATAAAGAAATAAATGAACAAATGAGTAAATGAATGAATGATTGAATAAACGAATGAATGAACAAATGAATAAGTGAATGAATAAATAAATGAAGGAATGAATGAATGAACAAAGGAATGAATGACTGAATGAACAAATGAATGAATGAACGAACGAAAGAACGAGCAAACAAATGAACGAACGAATGAGTGAATGAATGAACAGCGTTCAGCATGTCGTGGCGAGGCTGTATTGACTGGATAAGGTTATTGTGCCTCTTGAATGAATAAATGACTGAATTAAAGAATAAATAAATGAATGAATGACTGAATGAATGGATTGAATGAATGAATAAATGAATGAATGACTGAATGAATGGATTGAATGAATG
This sequence comes from Trichomycterus rosablanca, assembly GCF_030014385.1. Taxonomy (NCBI): domain Eukaryota; kingdom Metazoa; phylum Chordata; class Actinopteri; order Siluriformes; family Trichomycteridae; genus Trichomycterus; species Trichomycterus rosablanca. The sequence continues at coordinate 34,265,333 of NC_085997.1, read as the reverse complement.
AATAAATGGCTGAATGAATGAATAAACAAATTAATGAATGAGTGATAGAATGAAGGAATTAATGAACCAAGGAATGAACAAATGAATGAATGAATAAATGAAGGAATGAATGAACCAAGGAATGAACAAATAAATGAATGAACGAATGAACGAACGAATGAGTGAATGTATGAATGAATGAATAAATGGTGTTCAGCATGTTGCGGCAAGGCTGTATTGACCGGACAAGGTTATTGTGCCTCTTGAATGAATAAATAAATAAATGAATGACTGAAAGAATAAATTGAATGAATAAATGACTGAATGACTAAATAAATGAGTGAATAAATGAATGAATGAATGAATAAATAAATGAATTAATGAATAAATGAATGAATAAATGAATGAATGAATGAATGAATGAATGAATGAACAGTGTTCAGCATGTCATGGCGAGGTTGTACCGTCTGTACCGGTTGTACTGTGACGTGACTGACTGTACTGCAGATCAGCTCCTCAGTCAGAAGGAAGGAATCCTGGCGTCTCATTCTCTCATTCCACAATGCTGGACTCATGCCAGCAGGGCTTCTGGATTTGCTGGAATCAGCAAAGCTGTCATGAGTCTAATGAACATCAACACACTTTAACCTGATTGGATAAGCAGAGGAGCCTTCAGAGGATTTTATTGGTTGAAAACGGGACTCTGGAGATGATTGGTCGAGGTGTCAATCAGTTCAGTGTTTAACTGGAGCATAAACAGACTCCACACACAAAGGACCCTGACCGCCTAGTTAGGGAATCGAACCCATGCCCTAGTTAATGTGCTACAGTGCTAACCACTATAATATCAGTTCCCTTTCATTTTTATTTGTATCAGTGTTGGTGTAAGAAACATGAATCGTGGACCCCTGAGCAATGGAAAATACCAGGTCAAAGGTTGCCAGATTGAACAGGCGAATTCATTATATCCAAAGCAGAGAAAATGCTGGAGTGCTGGAGAACCTGAAATATTTTGGATTTCTTGGTTAGTGGATGGTTGGCAGTGCCAGTGTGTGTTTCATTCATGGTACCTTGAGTGGTAGCGCCACCTTAATTAGGATTAAATTGGGGATTAATGTCATGTGATAACCTGCTGATTCAATTAACATAGAATATTTCATTAATGTGATAAAAACACACAGACGCATTTTACATCATCATACACTCCTGAGAAGAGGGCGTGTCTAAATTCTTAGATCCCTTAAAATGCTCCTACTGAGACGCCTTAATTCTGAGTGATAATCTGATTGAATAATGATGGAGCATCTGATGCTTCCTCAGCGCTGAAGGCAATCCCAGCATTCAGTGCGGCACGACTTTTCTCACCAAAGATTACAAACATGCTGGACGAATGTGGAGCAACCAACAGAGTTCTTTTCAAATATAAATACATTCTTATTGATTTTAATGTGTATAAAGGTGCACGAGTGTCACAGAGTGACAGTTTAGCCGTTTTGGGTACACGGAGGGAGACGTTAGCTGGCGTGCTAGCGGGTTGTGCCGCCTCAGCCCATTGGGTTGAATGGCCTGAGGCTAACTGTGTTAGCTTAGTAAGCTAAAACTGCTGTGATGTAATAGTAGGTCGTCTCAATAATCTGCCTTATTATTTGATGTCTTATTAGACTCCTCTCTACTGAGGCAGCTGATCAGGTAGGCATCAGGCAGCAAGGCAGCTCACTAGGTTTGTAGACAGACCCAGTATATTTAAAAATTGATATATTAGCATTACCATTTGCAGCATTTAGCGGACGCTATTATCCAAATCGACTTACAGTACTGTGACAGTATATAGTCTGAGCAATTGAGGGTTAGGGGCCTTGCTAAAGGGCCCAACAGTGGCAACCTGGCAGAGGTGGGGTTTGAACCAGCAACCTTTTGATTAATAGTCCAGTATCTTAACCACTAGGCTACAACTGCCCTGATTTATAAAAAATGATTCACTAAGTTGGCGTCTGTATATTTTTGAACTGCCAGATTGTCAGAAAACCCTTAATAAACTGAAATCACAGTTCAGTCACAGAACAACAAAAGCTGCAGAAACTCTGAGTCCGAACTGATAACGGAACCCCTTCACCCACCGTCTTTTTTTTACCCGGCCGTAGACGGTGCCAGCGCTTGTGTTATAAATGTGTAATTATTGCCCGTTTAATCTTCCCCAAAGAGATGTTTAGTGCCCCTTGTCAGCTCCTCTCCGGCCCCGGGCTCCACCAGAGCGTGTCCAGTGTCCGACGGTGGAGCGTCCGGCCAGCACCGCGAAGAGATAATTCACCCCGGCTGGAACCAGGCGAGACTCATCCGGTTAATCCCGGGGCTCCCGGTTGCCCCCCTGTGCCCTCCCATTCCTTATATTAGTTTTATGGATTGGTGTGATTATACAGGGGAGGAGTTTGGTGGACGTGATGGAGGAACTACACACACACACACACACACACACACACAAATACACACTTGGTTCACACCCTGCTACACCATACAACCAAGAGTGTGTGGACTTCTAACCGCTCCATTCAAAAACCATGGGCGTCAATATAAAGTCCTCTTCCTCCCTTTACACTGCTCACAGTCTGCATTCCAATTCATCACTAAGGTGTTCAGTCAGCGCTCTGTATAGGCTTCTGGAGTTCCTACACACCAAATCAGTCAAACCACGCTTTTAAGAACCTGGATTTGTTTCCCAAACTTAGAGTTTATCTGAAAACCTGGTGATCTCTCTACATAGACACATTTTACATCATCCTACACTCTCGAGAAGAGGGCGTGTCTAAATTCTTAGATTCCTTAAAATGCTGCTACTGAGGCGCCTTAATCCTGAGTGATAAGCTGACTGAATAACGAGGGAGCGTCCGACGCTTCCTCAGCGCTGAAGGCAATCCCAGCATTCAGTGCGGCACGACTTTTCTCACCAATAATGACAAACATTGCGGACGAGCAAATATGTGGAGCAACCAACAGAGTTCTTTTCAAATGTTAATACATTCTCATACATTTTTAATGTGTGTAAAGGTAAAATTATACAAGTGTCGTTTATTTGTAAATTTTGCTTGGCTTGTCAGGGACAGTTTAATCTGCCTAATGAGTTTGATGTTTTATTAGAATCCTCTTACTGAGGCAGCTGAGCAGGTAGGCAGTAGGCAGCGAGGCAGCTCACTGGATTTTTACATTTTAACTTATTTTGGTTTGATATGATGGGATTAGGGTTGGGCATGCACTACCTGTGGAGTTATTTTCCAGGGCAGAGTTGAGGGCATTGAGGTAATCTCAAAGCCTAATGGGAAAATGCCAAGGCAAGAGTGGTAAATCCCTGGGCAGTGGGGTTAATCTTTGGTAGGTAGAGTAAACGTCCAGGGCAGGAGGGGTAAATCCAAAGACTGGTGTTGCTCAGCTTTGCTCTGTACACTGTGAGTGCTGGATACTGCTTTGATAAGATTGTGTGAGGGGCGCGAAAATGGGGTATGGGGTATCAGGGCAACGCCAGCTGGTGTCGACTCATCCGAATTATAGGCGAGCGGCGCGCCCGGCTCGGTGGATGCCAGCCCATCCGGTCCGTCGAGAGCCGAGCTGAGGATGTGGTGACAGCCGGTGCTTTAAATCTCTCAGTCTCAGCAGAATTTTTGGGGGAAGGAGGAGAGGGGGGCAGCCAGCGCTCCACTTCTGCATCATGAGAGGATGTGATGTTTATGTCTAATTAATCACCTCTCCAAAAAAAGAGAAAAGACTCTTCACATTTTAGTCACCACTCGCCCCTCCTGCTTTTCCAGCTTCCTCCACCGCTGCTGTGACGTCTGATTTATCGTTGAATCATTCCGCTGAATCGATTCTTTTTTAGTGAATCTGTTAGGACTGTTCGTAAGATTAATCGATTGAGTCTTTAAAACGAGTGTTATTTCTATAGAATATTCATCTACTGTTATCAGTTCAGGAGTTTTAAACACTTATAGTAATAGAATTATTGTAGAATTGATTCATTTCGAGTCATGAGCTACCAAATCCGAATTCAAGTTTCTGAATCACAACTCCGAACGACTCACTGAATCAAATCGTCTATATAAAATAATGGTTACGGGTTTTTATTATTGAGAGGTATTTGGCTAAGGGGAATTTGACTGTAAGGGTATTTATCCTTGGGGGTATTTATGGCTAAGGGGAATTTGCCAGTATGTGCATTTATCCTTGGGGGTATTTATGGTTAATGCATATTAAGATTTGGGGGTATTTATGGTTAATGCATATTAAGATTTGGGGGTATTTATGGTTAATGGATGTTCAGATTTGGGGTATTTATGGTTAATAGATATTAAGATTTGGGGGTATTTATGTTTAATAGATATTAAGATTTGGGGGTATTTATGGTTAATAGATATTAAGATTTGGGGGTATTTATGGTTTATAGATATTAAGATTTGGGGGTATTTATGGTTAATGGATGTTCAGATTTGGGGTATTTATGGTTTATAGATATTAAGATTTGGGGGTATTTATGGTTAATAAATATTAAGATTTGGGGGTATTTATGGTTTATAGATATTAAGATTTGGGGGTATTTATGGTTAATGGATGTTCAGATTTGGGGTATTTATGGTTTATAGATATTAAGATTTGGGGGTATTTATGGTTAATAGATATTAAGATTTGGGGGTATTTATGGTTTATAGATATTAAGATTTGGGGGTATTTATGGTTAATGGATGTTCAGATTTGGGTATTTATGGTTTATAGATATTAAGATTTGGGGGTATTTATGGTTAATAGATATTAAGATTTGGGGGTATTTATGGTTAATAGATATTAAGATTTGGGGGTATTTATGGTTTATAGATATTAAGATTTGGGGGTATTTATGGTTAATAGATATTAAGATTTGGGGGTATTTATGGTTAATAGATATTAAGATTTGGGGGTATTTGTGGTTAATAGATATTAAGATTTGGGGGTATTTATGGTTAATAGATATTAAGATTTGGGGGTATTTATGGTTAATAGATATTAAGATTTGGGGGTATTTGTGGTTAATAGATATTAAGATTTGGGGGTATTTACAGTGTATCACAAAAGTGAGTACACCCCTCACATTTCTGCAAATATTTCATTATATCTTTTCATGGGACAACACTATAGACATGAAACTTGGATATAAGTTAGAGTAGTCAGTGTACAGCTTGTATAGCAGTGTAGATTTACTGTCTTCTGAAAATAACTCAACACACAGCCATTAATGTCTAAATAGCTGCAACATAAGTGAGTACACCCAACAGTGAACATGTCCAAATTGTGCCCAAAGTGTCAATATTTTGTGTGACCACCATTATTATCCAGCACTGCCTTAACCCTCCTGGGCATGGAATTCACCAGAGCTGCACAGGTTGCTACTGGAATCCTCTTCCACTCCTCCATGATGACATCACGGAGCTGGTGGATGTTAGACACCTTGAACTCCTCCACCTTCCACTTGAGGATGCGCCACAGGTGCTCAATTGGGTTTAGTCCATCACCTTTACCTTCAGCTTCCTCAGCAAGGCAGTTGTCATCTTGGAGGTTGTGTTTGGGGTCGTTATCCTGTTGGAAAACTGCCATGAGGCCCAGTTTTCGAAGGGAGGGGATCATGCTCTGCTTCAGAATGTCACAGTACATGTTGGAATTCATGTTTCCCTCAATGAACTGCAGCTCCCCAGTGCCAGCAACACTCATGCAGCCCAAGACCATGATGCTACCACCACCATGCTTGACTGTAGGCAAGATACAGTTGTCTTGGTACTTCTCACCAGGGCGCCGCCACACATGCTGGACACCATCTGAGCCAAACAAGTTTATCTTGGTCTCGTCAGACCACAGGGCATTCCAGTAATCCATGTTCTTGGACTGCTTGTTTTCAGCAAACTGTTTGCGGGCTTTCTTGTGCGTCAGCTTCCTTCTGGGATGACGACCATGCAGACCGAGTTGATGCAGTGTGCGGCGTATGGTCTGAGCACTGACAGGCTGACCTCCCACGTCTTCAACCTTTGCAGCAATGCTGGCAGCACTCATGTGTCTATTTTTTAAAGCCAACCTCTGGATATGACACCAAACACGTGGACTCAACTTCTTTGGTCGACCCTGGCGAAGCCTGTTCCGAGTGGAACCTGTCCTGGAAAACCGCTGTATGACCTTGGCCACCATGCTGTAGCTCAGTTTCAGGGTGTTAGCAATCTTCTTATAGCCCAGGCCATCTTTGTGGAGAGCAACAATTCTATTTCTCACATCCTCAGAGAGTTCTTTGCCATGAGGTGCCATGTTGAATATCCAGTGGCCAGTATGAGAGAATTGTACCCAAAACACCAAATTTAACAGCCCTGCTCCCCATTTACACCTGGGACCTTGACACATGACACCAGGGAGGGACAACGACACATTTGGGCACAATTTGGACATGTTCACTGTGGGGTGTACTCACTTATGTTGCCAGCTATTTAGACATTAATGGCTATGTGTTGAGTTATTTTCAGAAGACAGTAAATCTACACTGCTATACAAGCTGTACACTGACTACTCTAAGTTATATCCAAGTTTCATGTCTATAGTGTTGTCCCATGAAAAGATATAATGAAATATTTGCAGAAATGTGAGGGGTGTACTCACTTTTGTGATACACTGTATGGTTAATGCATATTAAGAGTTGGGGTAGTTATGTTTGAGAAGTGTTCGGCTGTGGGTATTAATGGTTGATAAGCAGTTGGCTGTAAGTTTTTTAATGATTAAAAGAAATTGACTGTGGGGTATTTAATCTTTAAGAGGTATTTAGTGGTGGGGTATTTATGGTTAATTAGGCTTTGGGGGTGTTTAAGCAGCATTTGGCTCTGGGGTTAATTATGGTTGATATGTTTTTGGCTACAAGGGTATTAATAGATAAGCTTATCTGTAAATAAGTATAAATTACCCTCAGCAATAAATACCCCACAGTAAAATGACCCTCAACCATAAATACCCACAGCCAAATAACCCTCAGCAATAAATACCCCACAGTCAAATAAACCTCAGAAATAAATACCCCACAGTAAAATGACCCCAGCCATAAAAAACCCATAGTCAAAAGACCCTCAGCCATAAATACCCCCACAGTCAAATGACCCTCAAACATAAATACCCTCACAGCCATAAATACCGCACAGCCAAATGACCCTCAGCAATAAATACCCCACAGCCAAATAACCCTCAGACAAATATCCCACAGCCAAATGACTCTCAGACATAAATACCCCACAGCCAAATGACCCTCAGACATAAATACCCCACAGCCAAATGACCCTCAGACATAAATACCCCACACAGGCAAAAAACTCACAGACATAAATACCCTCCAGTAAAATGATCCTCAGACATAAATACCCACGCAGGCAAATAACTCTCAGACATAAATACCCCACAGTAAAATGACCCTCAGCCATAAATACCCCCACAGCCAAGTAACCCTCAGCCATAAATACCCCACAGTCAAATGATCCTCAGCCATAAATACCCCACAGTAAAATGATCCTCAGCTATAAATACCCCCACAGCTAAATTTTTTAAAATTCCACAACTCATTGTCCGTCTGCCATAAATACCACCCACAACCAAATGACCCCAGCTATAAATACCCCACAGTAAAATGACCTTTAGCCATAAATACCCCACAGTCAATTAAATCTCAGCCATAAATACCACCCACAACCAAACTCCTCTTAACTATAAATGCCATCCATAACCAAATTCCCCTTAATGATAAATACCCCCACAACCAAATTCCCCTTAATGATAAATACCCCCAACAACCAAACTCCCCTTAATGATAAATACCCCCCACAACCAAACTCCCCTTAATGATAAATACCCCCCACAACCAAACTCCCCTTAATAATGAATACCCCCACAACCAAACTCCCCTTAATGATAAATACCCCAACAACCAAACTCCCCTTAATGATACCCCCAATGATACCCCCACAACCAAACTCCCCTTAATGATAAATACCCCATAACCAAACTCCCCTTAATGATAAATACCCCCACAACCAAACTCCCCTTAATGATAAATACCACCCATAACCAAATTCCCCTTAATGATGAATACCCCCACAACCAAACTCCCCTTAATGATACCCCCAATGATACCCCCACAACCAAACTCCCCTTAATGATAAATACCCCGTAACCAAACTCCCCTTAATGATAAATACCCCCACAACCAAACTCCCCTTAATGATAAATACCACCCATAACCAAATTCCCCTTAATGATGAATACCCCCACAACCAAACTCCCCTTAATGATAATACCCCCACAACCAAATTCCCCTTAATGATAAATACCCCCACAACCAAATTCCCCTTAATGATAAATACCCCCACAACCAAACTCCCCTTAATAATAAATACCCCCACAACCAAATTCCCCTTAATGATAAATACCACCCATAACCAAATTCCCCTTAATGATAAATACCGCCACAACCAAACTCCCCTTAATAATAAATACCCCCACAACCAAATTCCCCTTAATAATAAATACCCCCACAACCAAATTCCCCTTAATGATAAATACCCCCACAACCAAATTCCCCTTAATGATAAATACCCCCACAACCAAACTCCCCTTAATAATAAATACCCCCACAACCAAACTCCCCTTAATGATAAATACCACCCATAATCAAATTCCCCTTAATGATGAATACCCCCACAACCAAACTCCCCTTAATGATACCCCCAATGATACCCCCACAACCAAACTCCCCTTAATGATAAATACCCCATAACCAAACTCCCCTTAATGATAAATACCCCCACAACCAAACTCCCCTTAATGATAAATACCCCCACAACCAAACTCCCCTTAATGATAAATACCACCCATAACCAAATTCCCCTTAATGATGAATACCCCCACAACCAAACTCCCCTTAATGATAATACCCCCACAACCAAATTCCCCTTAATGATAAATACCCCCACAACCAAATTCCCCTTAATGATAAATACCCCCACAACCAAACTCCCCTTAATAATAAATACCCCCACAACCAAATTCCCCTTATTGATCAATACACCCACAACCAAACTCCCCTTAATGATAAATACCACCCATAACCAAATTCCCCTTAATGATGAATACCCCCACAACCAAACTCCCCTTAATAATAAATACCCCCACAACCAAACTCCCCTTAATGATAATACCCCCACAACCAAATTCCCCTTAATGATAAATACCCCCACAACCAAACTCCCCTTAATAATAAATACCCCCACAACCAAACTCCCTTTAATGATAAATACCCCCCACAACCAAATCCCCTTAATGATAAATACCCCCACAACCAAACTCCCCTTAATGATAAATACCCCCACAACCAAACTCCCCTTAATGATAAATACCCCCCACAACTAAACTACCCTTAACCATAAATACCACCCCTGTGAAAAGAAAGCTTCAGTTTTTCACCTTGATTCTGAGTGGTTGTGTTGATAAACCCCGGTGATGTAATTGTTTCCCTCTCGCCCCTCACAGTCTGGTGCCCACACTGAGTAAGAGGGGATGGAAATGATTTTGAAAGGTGGCACCATGTTACAGGCTCATGCTTTTACGCTCCACTGTCACTGTTTGGCCGGCGGCGGCTCCTCGGCGGACAGTGATGAAGCCGCGGGACCCTCAGGGGTACAAGAGTCGGGTCTCTCGGGGCAGAACGCTGTCAGAACCCCAGCTCGCCGCACAGACCTGGATTGCTTATGGCATTCGCAAATGAACAAGCCCGGCTGTGTGTGATATAAATCCCCCCCACCCACCCACCTCCCCCCATCTTGCCAACATGAGCGGCGGGGCGGGGGCACGCACGGGCGGGTGAGACTCGGGGTGACGGATGTGTTCTGACTGGCGCTCGTAGCCTGTAGCGGGTGAAGTGCTGTGATCTCTGTCTCATTTTTCACCGCCTGCATGTCGACTCTTATGGGAATCTGAGCGGGCGTGATGGTACCAGGAGGGGCGCAGGGTTCAGGGTTCAGGAAACCAGCCTGGCAGAGATGTAAAGCAGGGTGGCATGGATCAAACCGGGAACAGGGGAGTGGTGGTGCTATGACTCGAAGGGGGCAGGACTGGCACCGCTAAACATTTTGGACATTTTTAGGTCGCCACTGTTTAGTAATGCGATAAAAAACAAACCATCATGATCAGGGCTGTGGTTGGTCCAGAGCCTACCAAGAAAGTGGGCATACAGTATGAGTGTGCAGACAAGAGGAGAACATACCAAATGTCTTATAAAATGTGACAAGACGGGATGAGAGTGGGACTGGCACATCTCAGCTTTTCCTAAAACTAAACCCTTGTACAGTTCTAGTGCAGTTTTCATTCCTCTATTTTTAGGGTCAGGGTCACGGTGGGTCCAGTGTCACCCAGAAAGACAATTTTGATTCTATGACAGGGTAACATTTTCACACTCACTCACTAAAACCATTCTCACTCACTGTCCACCCACCCACTCACTCACTCTACCCACTCACCCACTAACTCACTCTAAAACTAACCAACCAACCCACCCACTCACTCTCTCTAAAACTAACCAACCAACCCACTAACTTACTCTACCAACCCAAAACCAACTCACTCTAACCCCCCCACCCACCCACTAACTCACTCTGAAAGCCCACCCACTAACTCACTCTGAGCCCACCCACACTCTACACACCAAACCCACTCACTCACTCTACCCGCCGACCCACCCACTAACTCACTCTAGCCACCCACTGACCCACCAACTCACTCTAGCCACCTACCCACTCATTCACTCACTCACTCACTCATTCACTCAAAACCCATGCACTCACTCTACCCACACTCAATCCACCCACAAACCTGCCCACTCACTCACTCACTCACTCTAACCACACACCCACTCACTCTAACCAACCCACTCACTCTAACCACGAACTCCCACCCACCCACCCCCTCACCCCCTCACTCACCCACTCACCCCCACCCACCCCCTCACCCCCTCACTCAACCCCACCCACCCCCTCACCCCCTCACTCACCCCCTCACCCCCTCACTCACCCACTCAGTCTAACCACCGACCCACCCACTCACTCATTCTAACCACCGACCCACCCACTCACTCAGTCTAACCACCGACCCACCTACTCACCCACTCTAACCACCAACCCACCCACTAACTCAGTCTACCCACCCACCCACCCACTCACCCACTCACTCTCACCCACTCACTCACTCTAACCAATGACCCGCCCACCCACTCACCTCTAACCAACCACCCACTCACTCACCCACCCACCCACTCACTCTAACCAACCACCCACCGACTCACTCACCCACTCACCCACTCACTCTCCCACTCAATCTAACCACCCACACACTCTAAGATTAAATGCAGGTAGTTAGAATCTATGTTGCTGTGCCACCCACTCCGACACAGCTGAGAAGGTAACATGCTGGTGTAGTTGGTAAAGTGGGTGCTGCACAGCAACATGGGTCCTGAGAAGCTGGGTTTGATCCTCTACGGACTGTTTGGAGTTTGGTATGTAACTGATCCTGGATCCTGACAGTCGAGCTGGTCGCAGCTCTTTCTGATATAGATATAGAAGATTGAAACGGGAACAGGGACCAGTAGTGACAGTCCACGACTTGGCGTCTTTCTGCTGGCGATGCTGCCGAGCTCTGAGCTTAAATAATGGCCGGCGGTAGGCGCGGGTTCATGAACCTTTATCGCTTCGGTAAAAAGCTGCATTTAATCCTGCATTTAACCAACAAAGCTACAACAAGCGATTCCTAGTCCGGTTATATGTAGGGTCATTCGGCTGTGAGATCTTTCCCACAATGACAATGCCGTGCTTCTAATTTAAAGTGGACGGTTCTTGTGAAACGATGAGAATCGGTCTCTCTCCGCTACGTCTGTGCTTCGCTTCTGACGGCGTCACTGGCGACGCTTTGAAAAGGTCAGGGAGCTAGTCGGGTTACAGCAAGAACGGCATGGGTTTGAATCCCCGGCCGAGCAGCCAGGGCCCTTTGGTCAGGTTAATTGAAGCTATTAAGAATGACGCTAAGTGTGTGTGTGTGTGTGTGTGTTTGCCCTGTGATGGACTGGGTACCTGTCCAGGGGGTGTTTATTCTGCCAGAGGTTTATCCTGGTCAGGGTTGCGGTGGGTACGATTCACTGGACGAAAGGCAGGAAACACCCCCTGGACAGGCTGTTAGTGAATGAATGAATGAATGAATAAAAAGATCAGCGGCAAGCGGTAAAAACCGAGCGTCGAAGCAGTAACAGGAAACCGTGGCACAGCAGCGCTAAGCAGCTTCACCGCCCGCGTAGGACCAGGATTAGCATCCTGGACGTACGTGATGTGGGTTCTGCTCTTCATCCATCACCGAGTGACGCAGGCCCGGCGTGATGAGCGACTGTAAAACACAAACTCGTTAATCAGGTCTTAATTAGAAATCAGATGAGCTTTATGATGAAGATAAAAGGTGATGAGACGACGGGGGGCTCTGAGAGTGGGACGGGATCGAAGTTCTGAGACTCCGGTATTGAGGAGCAGGAGAGCGTGAAGGAGCGTCAGTCAGATCAATATGAAAACACTTCATCAAAATCCACCACCGTGATGCTCCTCACACCTGTCAGCTCACGATCATACAACGCTCATTAGTATTAATGATCTCCAAAGTCATTAACCTCCAGAGACAGGAGTTCCTCCCATCCTCCACCTCATAGTCTAATATCTCCTCCTCCTCAGAGTCTCACAGTCTAACATCTCCTCCACCTCACATCTAACAATCTAACATCTCCATCTCCATCTACCTCAGAGTCTAACATCTTTTCCACCTCACATCTCCTCAACCTCGGTCTAACACCTCCACATCACATCTAACAATCTAACATCTCCATCTACGTCTACCTCAGAGTCTAACATCTTCTCCACCTCACATCTCCTCAACCTCAGTCTAACACCTCCACCTACGTCTACCTCAGAGTCTAACATCTTCTCCACCTCACATCTCCTCAACCTCAGTCTAACACCTCCACTTCACATCTAACAGTCCAACATCTCCATCTACGTCTACCTCAGAGTCTAACATCTTCTCCACCTCACATCTCCTCAACCTCAGTCTAACACCTCCACTTCACATCTAACAGTCCAACATCTCCATCTACGTCTACCTCAGAGTCTAACATCTTCTCCACCTCACATCTCCTCAACCTCAGTCTAACACCTCCACTTCACATCTAACAGTCTAACATCTTCTCCACCTCACATCTAACAGTCTAACATCTCCTCCTCCTCAAAGTCTAACAGTCTAACATCTCCTCCATCTACCTCTACCTCGGAGTCTAACATCTCCTCCACTTCACATCTAACAGTCTAACATCTCCTCCATCTACGTCTACCTCAGAGTCTAACATCTTCTCCACCTCACATCTCCTCAACCTCAGTCTAACACCTCCACATCACGTCTAACATCTCCTCCATCTCACATCTAACAGTCTAACATCTACATCTCATAGTCTAACATCTTCTCCATCTCACATCTTTTCCATCTCAAAGTCGAACATCTCCTACTCACATCTCCATCTCACAATCTGTTATTATGAGGTTCCATCTTACATCCTCTCCATCTCAGAGCCTAAGATCTCCTCAATCCAACAGTCTATTAACATCTCCTCCATCTCACAGTCTAACATCTCCTCCACCTTACATCTCCTCCATCCCACAGTCTAACGTCTTCTCCATCACACAGTCTAACATTTCCTCCAACTTACATCTCCTCCATCCCACAGTCTAACATCTCCATCTACCTCTACCTCAGAGTCTAACATCTCCTTCACCTCACATCTCCTCCACCTCAGAGTCTAACATCTCCTGTATCTCACATCTCCTCTATCCAACAGCTTAACATCTCCTCCATCTCACAGTCTAACATCTCCTCCACCTAACATCTCCTCCATCTCACAGTCTAACATCTCCTCCACCTCACATCTTCATGTCACATTTTCTTCATGTCACATCTCCTCCACCTCAGTGTCTAACATTTTCTCCATCTCACAGTCTAATATCTCCTCCACCTCACATATTCTTCATGTCACATCTCCTCCACCTCACATCTCCTCCATCCCACATTTTCTTCATGTCACATCTCCTTCACCTCAGAGTCTAACATCTCCTCCATCTCACATCTCATCCATCTCAAAGTCTAACATCTCCATCTCAGAGTCTGTTAGTGTGAAGTTCGACCACACCAAACCAGCGCAGCACAGGGTCAGTAATGCTGGAAAGGACCTTCCCTAACCCATTGTTATGAAGTTGGATGCTAATAATTCATGTGCACAGATCACTTGGACACTGAGAACATGTGAGGATGGATTCCAGGTCCCCAGAACCAATGTTCTAGCATGTTCTAGGATGGCCTAGGATTTTCCAGGATGTTCTAGGAGGTTCCAGGGTGTTCTAAAATGTTCTAGGATTTTAGAGGGTTCATAAACTGCTGATTGTTGAAAATCAAAATGTGAATCTAGAAGCCGGGACTAATGAATTATCTCAGGAGCTTCTGGTCGACCCAATCTTGTGAGTTCTGTTCTACATTATTGAAAGTTTGAAGGATCATCAGTGGAGCTTCAGCCCCAGAACATCTGTCTTACATCTGCACTGGATAAAAGAAAACAGAATCTGAAGAACCAGGATTGAGTGGAGAAAACGAGCCGGGAGAAAGCGGTGGAGTGAGAGACGCGCCGGGACGGGATGGTTTCCATCCTTCACGGGGGAAGATGGAGGACCTGCCAGAGTGAATTTCTTCTTCTCTTTTTCTCCATCAGGTTTATCACCTTCAGACGGAGGCGGGTTTAGCCGAGCCGAGCCGAGGCGACTAATAGAATTCAAATCCTTCTGTGCAGAAACGGAGTTGCGGATGCGGAGCCGAGAGCGGAGTGGCGTGGCTAATCGCATTAAAAACGCGATGCTGACCGGTCGATGGTAGACGCGCTGCTGAGGAGGAACTTATCAGCTGTTTATCAGGGTTATTAATCTGGAACCGGGTGAGGGAGGAGACTGGACTGGTTAGCGCCACGCTACTTCTTCTTGGTCAACGCTCTCCTGCTCCGCCTGTCAGAAACAGTCCGGTGGTTATCGACTCGTTGGGGATCGTTTATCCTCAGTCAGAATGTTTTTAGAAGGACGAAACGGATCAGGAATTCCTCAGGGGTTCAGTCTGGGGGCGCTCGTGTTTCTCCATGACAGAGCAGCGTATCCGGCGGATCTCAGCCCGGCTTGTTTACCCGGCTCGCCTTCATTGCATCGGTTCTGCTTTATTGATTTTAATTATTTGGGAATGATTAAGTCACCGGTCCAGCCGGAGGGAAGCGGGGTGAGGAAGCCGCGCAGGCTGGTTCTTCCTCTCAGGATACCGCGGTGATAAATAATGGTTGTACGCTCGTTATAATAGAGTCATGGAGCTGTTCCCCTCCTCCCTTTCATCCCTTGCTTTTATGTTATTAATGCGCCCGTGCCGCCGAGCCTGGCGATTAGCCGGGCTAATACCGAATGATGCTGTGAATCCTCCTACAATGGCTGCCTCACGCCGCGCCGGCAAATCCGCCGAGATCAGAGCTAGTAAACAGCCACGGGTGAAACTCCCGCCGCTAACACCGCACTCACTTATTCCATTTTTAGATTGTGTAAAACACACAGAAAAGACGTTCAGGGTGGTACCATGGCACACAGACCACGGATATGTCCAAGTCTGCACCATTCACGTTGGCGGAATGAATAGAAATATCATCATAATCCAACATCTAGAACATCTAGATCATTACTGGACCTGTTCTCAGTCTGAATCATCAACCATGCTGTCATTTCTGTTACACCCAGTTCTATTAAAACAGTTTGGGGAAGGCTCTTTACTGCTCCAGCATGACTTGGTTTGAGGATCTTTGATTGCCTTCACAGAGCTCTGAGCTCCACTGCCGGGAAGAGTGGAGGCTGTTAGAGTGACAAAGTGTGTTTGTGTGTGTGTAGTATGTGTGCCGCCGAGGACGGTCCTAAGCCCGGCTGCAAAAGGAGGAAGGTGATTGCCCTGGCTAGGTGATCAGAACCAGGAAACTGGGGAAACTAGCCAAGAGACCATTATGGATTCCAAAAAATTATCTTAACCTTGACCAGGCAAAAACAGCAGCCATGGATCGAAAAGCGTGGAGGAATATTGTGAAGGAAGTTCGGAATCCTGCGGCACCCACAGCAGCGTATTGGCTAAGGAGTCGTCCCAAACCAGTCGCCAGCTAGGGACCAAAAAAAAAGAAAAGTAGTATGTGTGTGTAGCGCCTCTGTGTGCAGAGTGTATATCGTGTATGTGTCTGTTTGTGTGTATGTGTATTGTGTGTGTGTGTGTGTTTGTGTGTCCATAGTGTGTGTATAGCGTGCATATGTGTGTAGTGTATGTGAATAGTGTGTGTGTATAGTGTGTGGTGTATATGAATAGTGTGTGTGTATAGTGTGTGGTGTATGTGAATAGTGTGTGTGTGTGTGTGTAGTGTGTGTAGTCTATGTGAATAGTGTTTGTGTATAGTGTGTGTAGTCTATGTGAATAGTGTGTGTGTATAGTGTGTGGTGTATGTGAATAGTGTGTGTGTATAGTGTGTGGTGTATGTGAATAGTGTGTGTGTGTGTATAGTGTGTGTAGTCTATGTGAATAGTGTGTGTGTAGTGTGTATAGTCTATGTGAATAGTGTGTGTGTATAGTGTGTAGTGAATAGTGTGTGTGTGCATGTAGTGTGTATAGTGTGTGTAGTGTATGTGAATAGTATGTGTGTATACTGTGTGTAGTTTATGTGAATAGTGTGTGTGTATAGTGTGTGCAGTGTATGTGAATAGTGTGTGTGTGTAGTGTATGTGAATAAAGTGTGTGTAGTGTGTGTGTATAGTGTATGTGAATAGTGTGTGTGTGTGTAGTCTATGTGAATAGTGTGTGTGTATAGTGTGTAGTGAATAGTGTGTGTGTGTGTGCGCTTTTGTAGTGTGTATAGTGTGTGTAGTGTATGTGAATAGTCTGTGTGTATACTGTGTGTAGTCTATGTGAATAGTGTGTGTGTATAGTGTGTGTAGTGTATGTGAATAGTGTGTGTGTGTGTAGTCTATGTGAATAGTGTGTGTGTAGTGTGTGTAGTGTATGTGAATAGTCTGTGTGTATACTGTGTGTAGTCTATGTGAATAGTGTGTGTATAGTGTGTGTAGTGTATGTGAATAGTGTGTGTGTGTATAGTGTGTGTAGTGTATGTGAATAGTGTGTGTGTAGTGTGTGTAGTATATGTGAATAGTGTGTGTATAGTGTGTGTAGTCTATGTGAATAGTGTGTGTGTATAGTGTGTGTAGTGTATGTGAATAGTGTGTGTGTGTGTGTATAGTGTGTGGTGTATGTGAATAGTGTGTGTGTGTATAGTGTGTGTAGTGTATGTGAATAGTGTGTGTGTAGTGTGTGTAGTCTATGTGAATAGTGTGTGTATAGTGTGTGTAGTCTATGTGAATAGTGTGTGTAGTGTATGTGAATAGTCTGTTCGTATAGTGTGTGTAGTGTATGTGAATAGTATGTATGTGTAGTGTTTGTAGTGTATGAGAATAGTGTGTTTGTGTGTGTAGTGTGTGTGAAGTGTGTCTCTGTGTTTATTGTGTGTATCTGTGTGTATATTGTGTGTGTATAATTTGTGTATAGCGTGTGTGTAGTGCATGTGTCTGTATCTATAGTGTGTGTATAGTATATATATTTGTGTGTATTGTATGTGTCTGTAATTTGTGTGTGTATAGTGAGTGTATGGTGTGTAGAGTTTGTGTGTATAGTGTATAGTTTGTGTGCTGTGTGTGTTTAGTGTATGTATGTAACATGTATAGAGTATGTGTATAGTGTGTGTAGTGTGCATGTGTACTGTGTCTGTATAGTTTGTGTGTATTGTGTGTGTAGGGTTTATGTTTCTAAGGTTTGTATATAGTATATGTACAGTTTGTGTGTGTGTACAGTGAGTGTATATAGTGTGTGTAGTGTGTGTATATAGTGTGTGTACAGTGTTTGTGTAGTGTGTGTATAGTGTGTATACAGTGTTTGGGTATAGTGTGTGTGCATTGTGTATCTATGTGTGGTGTGTGTATAGTGTGTATAGTGGATCTATGTGTATAGTGTGTGTATGTAGTGTGTATGTGTTTAGTGTGTATAGTGGATCTACTGTATGTGTATAGTGTGTGTATAGTGTGTATAGCGGCTCTGTGTGTATAATGTGTGTGAGTGTATAATTTGTGTATAGTGTTTGTGTGTGTAGTTGTGTAAAGTGTATACAGTGTGTGCATGTGTTTTGTGTTTGCATAGTTGTGTTGTGTGTGTAGTGTGTATAGAGTGTGTGTAGTGTGTATACCGTGTGTGTGTAGTGTGTGTGTGTGTGTATAGTGTGTTTACAGTGTGTGTGTATGGTGTGTGTGTAGTGTGTAGACAGTGTGTGTAGTGTGTGTGTGTATAGTGTGTTTACAGTGTGTGTGTAGTGTGTAGACTGTGTGTAGTGTGTGTGTATAGTGTATATATAGTTTGAGTGTATAAGTGTGTGAAGTGTGTGTGTGTATAGTGTGTATACAGCGTGTGTGTGAGGGCACACACAGACATTAGTGCTGCTGGTGTGTAATTAAGGAGCTAAGACAGTTGGCCTTTAGAGACAGTAGCGGCGGGCACTCTGCTCGTGCCCGGCTCATCTGCACCATGCCGCGTTGGCACCTGGGAGTCTGCAGTATGTATTTAATGACTGCACACCACCAGCACAAGGACTGGCAGCGCTAATGACTGCTAAATGAGTGCTTATGTAGTGTGTGTCACGGCTCCAAAACTCAGCCATGCGTCAAACACCCCCCCCCCCCCCCCCCACACACACACCACCCCCTCCCGCTGCGTCCTCCCACTACCTGCTGTACATCGTTCCCAGTATAGAACACACGTACTGGGAGAAAACCAGTCCATGTGCTCATCAGACATACAGAAACACGTGTACAGTCGAATCAATGAACATGCCGAGCAGTACACATCCAACTGTAAGGAACATGTGCGCACTATGGCCTTCTGGGAACTCTTTTACTTTTTTTTTTACTCTTTTTGGTGTTACCTAAAGTGATGGTAACACCACACACACAGTTCTTTGGTGTTACTTAAATTGATGGTAACACCACACACACACACACACAGGTCTTTGGGGTTACATGAATAGGCGGTAACACCACACACACACACACACACACAGTTCTTTGGTGTTACTTAAATTGATGGTAACACCACACACACACACACACACACACACACACAGGTCTTTGGGGTTACATGAATAGGCGGTAACACCACACACACACACACACACACAGTTCTTTGGTGTTACTTAAATTGATGGTAACACCACACACACACACACACACAGTTCTTTGGTGTTACTTAAAGTGATGGTAACACCACACACACACACACACACTGATCTTTGGGGTTACATGAATAGGTGGTACAGATCAGTAGATTAGTCGAACTGTTAGGACCCTGGTAACACCAATGACGTCTGCATTAAACGACGCTATTAATGACAGATAGCAAGTAGAAATACCAAAGCACTTGTACCCAAGGGATGTTGGTTTCTCATAAGATTCTCATAAAACCAAAAGTTTGTGGACACACACACACACACACTTTTTTGTAACAAATATTATCTGTCACGTAACACCATGGACAGCGAATCTTCAGACATGAATAAATGAAACGTTATACGCTGACGTGGTTTATTATTTTGTGTTTTTAATTACACACCAGTCTTTTGATGTTTGGACACGTTTTGTTCCGTTTTTATAAGGACGTTTTGTCTGAATTACTCTGGAGGTTTTTATTACAGCCGCGTTTAAAGCCGGCGCCCCGCAGCGAGCACGAATCCTCCTTTTGTTTATAGAAGAATAAACTGGGATTGTTGCAGACACTCCAGCCAGGATGAGCAATTAAGACCTTGATGATCTTCTCTGATGGTGACGTGAATAATGAGAGGAGAACGTGGTGGTGAAGCAGGTGGACGTTAACGATCCAGACTGCGCTGCTCATAAACTTTTATAAATGTCAGTGGAAGGTTACTGAGTGGAGACTGAGATCCAGCGCTGAAGTGGACGGTGGTGAAGCACAGCTTCATCTTCATGTTTATTTTACCACCACTTTACCTGCCTGACACACACAGGACAGGACGCCAATCTATCGCGGGGTCTCTCCGTAGTTACTACTATCCTCAGGCGCCTGACTGGCCGATAGCACTGCCAAAGATTCGAACCCTGGATCCCAGCTGTGGTGGGCTGTCACACTTCACCCGAGGTCACTTGTTCATAAAGCTGAGAGAGGAACGGCTGATACCATCCACCAACCTATCCCCCCAACCCACCCATCCACTTACCTATCCCCTTAACCCACCCATCCACCAACCTATACCCCCAACCCACCCATCCACCTACCTATCCCCTTAACCCACCCATCCACCTACCTATCCCCCCAACCCACCCATCCACCAACCTAAGCCCCCAACCCACTCATCCACCTACCTATCCCCCCAACCCACCCATCCACCTACCTATCCCCTCAACCCACCCATCCACCTACCTATCCCCCCAACCCACCCATCCACTTACCTATCCCCCACATAAAGCTGAAAGAGGAACGGCTGATACCATCCACCAACCTATCCCCCCAACCCACCCATCCACCAACCTATCCCCCCAACCAAACCCACCCATCCACCTACCTACCTATCCCCCCAACCCACCCATCCACTTACCTATCCCCCACATAAAGCTGAGAGAGGAACGGCTGATACCATCCACCAACCTATCCCCCCAACCCACCCATCCACCTACCTATCCCTCCAACCCACCCATCCACCAACCTATCCCCCCAACCCACCCATCCACCTACCTATCCCCCCAACCCAACCATCCACCTACCTATCCCCCACATAAAGCTGAGAGAGGAACGGCTGGTACCAGGCGAGGACTGGCACTGTCAGTGATGCACCATCATGCTAATAAAGGTTACCCCTCACATACAGGGTTTAGATCACAGTCTACCGTCCAGATACAGAAACATTCCAGGATTCACCTACCCAACCCAATCCCCAACCCACCTACCTACCTCCCTATCAACCCACCCCACCCACTCATCCACCCTACCCCCCCAACCCACCCATCCACCTATCTATCCCCCCCAACCCACCCATCCACCTACCTATCCCCCCAACCCACCCATCCACCTACCTATCCCCAACCCACCCTTCCACCTACTTATCCCCCCAACCCACCCATCCACCTACTTATCCCCCCAACCCACCCATCCGCCTACCTATCCCCCAGACCACCCATCCATTTACCTATGCCTCCCAGCCCACCCATCCAGCTACCTACCACCCCAACCCACCCATCCACATACATATTACCCTCCACCCCATCCACCTACCTATCCCCCAAGCCACCCATCCACCTACCTATCCCCCAACCATCCACCTACCTACCTACCTACCCACCCAACCCACCCATCCACCTACCTACCTAAGACCCCATCCACCTACCTACCTACCCACCCAACCCACCCATCCACCTACCTACCCACCCACCCACCCAACCCACCCATCCACCTACCTACCTACCCACCCACCCCACCCATCCACCTACCTACCTACCTACCTACCTACCTACCTACCTACCTACCTACCTACCTACCTACCTACCTACCCACCCACCCAACCCACCCATCCACCTACCTACCTACCCACCCAACCCACCCATCCACCTACTTACCTACCCAACCCAACCCACCCACCCATCCACCTACCTACCTACCCAACCCACCCATCCACCTACCTACCCACCCACCCAACCCACCCATCCACCTACCTACCTACCCACCCACCCAAACCACCCATCCACCTACCTACCTACCCACCCACCCAACCCACCCATCCACCTACCTACCTACCCACCCACCCAACCCACCCATCCACCTACCTACCTACCCACCCAACCCACCCATCCACCTACCTACCTACCTACCCACCCAACCCACCCATCCACCTACCTACCTACCCACCCACCCAACCCACCCATCCACCTACCTACCTAGCCACCCAACCCACCCATCCACCTACCTACCTACCTACCTACCTACCTACCTACCTACCTACCTACCTACCTACCTACCTACCTACCTACCTACCCACCCAACTCACCCATCCACCTACCTACCTACCCACCCACCCAACCCACCCATCCACCTACCTACCTACCCACCCACCCACCCAACCCACCCATCCACCTACCTACCTACCCACCCAACCCACCCATCCACCTACCTACCTACCCACCCAACCCACCCATCCACCTACCTACCTACCCACCCACCCAACCCACCCATCCACCTACCTACCTACCTACCTACCTACCTACCTACCCACCCATCCACCTACCTACTGTTAGAAATTCAGCAAAATTCAGGAGCCAGGAGACCGCCAGTCTTCAGGAGTAGAGTCGTTTATTAACACATACAGATAGATGTATGGGCACAGCTGGAAGACTGACAAAAAATCTAACAAGGCATAATCTGGGAAGACTTTATATACACTAGAAATGAGGGGAGGAATTACAAGAAGAAAGAGGAGGAGGTCAAGGGGGAAGGAAATGACAATGCAGAGGGGGGCTACAAAAGGTGACCAAAGGTTGGGGTAGTGTGATAAAGGGGTGTTGGTTTTACAGTGGGTAATACAGGATCAGAGGGGGGTACTGGAGGGGTGTTGGTTTAATAAGGGGTAATACAAGGGAAGGGTGATCAGGATACAGGATAACAAAAGATGTGAGGAGAAACGGTTAGGTGTGTAGGAGACAGGGAGTGGGGGTGATACACGATGGGGGATCAAACAGGAGGGGTCGCTAAACATACAAAATGTAAGAAAAGGGGGATGATTTCTCTTACTACCTACCCACCCAACCCACCCATCCACCTACCTACCTACCCAACCCACCCATCCACCTACCTAACCCACCCATCCACCTACCTACCTACCCACCCAACTCACCCATCCACCTACCTACCTATCCACATAACCAACGCATCCACTTACTTACCTACCTAACCAACCCACCCATCCACCTACCTATTTACCCACCCAACCCACTTACCTACCTACCCACACATCCACCTACCTACCTACCCAACTGACCCATCCACCGAACCAACCAATCCACCAAACTACCTACCCACCCATCCATCCACCTGACAACCCACCCATCCATCTTCCTACCCACCCAACTCACCCATCCACCTACCTAGCCACCCAACCCCCTGATCCACCCTTCTGTCTATCTGTGTCTGTCTGTCTGTCTTTCTATTATATTATTATTATTATTATATTTCATCTTATGCTCTTTTTTTGGTAAGCCTGTGCCCACTGTAACCTCAGATTCAGTTTTTTTGGCTGACAAAAGTGGAACCTGCTTTGGCCCATCAGCCTTGAGGTCGTATGTGTTGTCAGCTCTGATGCATTTCTGCTTGTTCTTTAAGTTGCCATAGACTGGCCATTCTTCTCTGCTTACTGAATTGCTGCTCACTGGATGTTTTTTGCACCATTTTTAATTTGTTGTGGTCCAAATCCCAGCATATCAGCAGCGGTTATAAATCCAAACAAAAACCCTCAGTGTCACTCAGATCAGATTTTTTCTTCATTCTGTTGTTTGATGTGAAGATGAGCTGAAGCTCCTGATCCGAGTCGGTGTGATTTTATAAATTCTCCTGCTGCTTCGTGATTGATTATTATTAAATGATGACATGAATGAGGGGGGAACAGGCGATCCTCCTCCGGTTCCTAAAAAATCTCACCGCTAACGACTCCTCTCTCAGAAAACGCTCTAGAGATGGCGAGGGCACCGCTTATCCATCTTGATTGGCGCAGGACGTGACCACGCTCTAGTGCCGCTGTCCTCTGATTCATTTCATTTCCTCCGAAGCTCCTGGTCATTTCGTGAGTGCCAGACGAAGCCCGCTTCATCATCATCGTGATTGATCTGCACTAATGGCTCTGATAATCAATTCCTCCCTTTTTAATCTGGAATCCAATCAACTTAGATCAAGTTATGTGAGGCCAATTTAGAGCCACTGATGTTCCTAGATGGATAACGCGGTGCCTTGGGCAGCGGGGCATTTCAATCTGGACACACAGCGGGCACAGAAACAACACAGACCAGGATTTTCTGGCCTGAATGAGAGACTGTGTGGGGCCCCAAACAATGAGAGGCCCTAGATCTGATCACTGGACCCCCTGAGGAGCATAGACTACAGCTCAGTCTGTCCTATTTTTTGAAATATAAACATAATAATAATTCTAAATTAAATTAATTATTACAATCAATTTTTATTTATTTATTTTCTCTAACCTCTATGTCCTGGTCAGGGTCTCTGTGGGTCTGGTGGCACCTGAAATCACCCTGGAAAGAGCAGCACATAATCACACTTGTTCGCTCATTTATCTGCTGACTCACTGAGTCACAAAGTCACTGATTTACTGATTCACTCACTCACTCACTCACTCACTCACTCACCACTGATTCACTCACTGATTCACTCACTGATTTACTTACTGATTCACTCATTCACTCACTCACTGATTCACTTACTGATTCACTCACTCACTGATTCACTTATTGATTCACTCACTCACTCGCTCACTCATTCACTCGCTGATTCACTCACTCTGATTCACTCACTGACTCACTCAATCACTGATTCACTCACTGATTCACTTACTGATTCACTTACTGATTCACTCACTCACCTACTGATTCACTCACTCACTGACTCACTCACTGATTCACTTACTGATTCACTCCCTCACTCCCTTACTCACTGACTGGTTCAATGACTCACTCACTCACTGATTCACACACTGATTTACTCACTGTTTCAATCACTGATTCACTCTCTGAATTACTTACTAATTCACTCACTCACTGATTCACTCACTCACCCACTCACTGACTGATTCACTGACTCACTCACTCACTGATTCACACACTGATTCACTTACTGATTCACTCACTTACTGATTCACTCACTCACTGATTCACTCACTGATTCACTTACTGATTCACTCACTCACTCAC
This sequence comes from Trichomycterus rosablanca, assembly GCF_030014385.1. Taxonomy (NCBI): domain Eukaryota; kingdom Metazoa; phylum Chordata; class Actinopteri; order Siluriformes; family Trichomycteridae; genus Trichomycterus; species Trichomycterus rosablanca. Next base: position 34,240,134 of record NC_085997.1, on the reverse strand, counting down.
TGACTGATTCACTGACTCACTCACACACTGATTTACTCACTGATTCAATCACTGATTCACTCACCGATTCACTTACTAATTCACTCACTCACTGATTCACTTATTGATTCACTGACTGATTCTCTCACTCACTCACTGATTCACTCACTGATTCACTTACGGATTCACTCACTCACTGATTCATTCACTCACTCACTCTTTGTCCTGGTCAGGGTCTGGGTGGGAGCCATGTCTGAAACTCTGGGAACAATTTGGGGCACCAGCTCATGACAGGACAGTCACTCATTCAGCATCATGAGGAACGAACCTGGGCCGCTGAAGCTGCGTGGCTCAAAACTACCTGCTTTTTATTAACATTACTTATTCTTTTTTTTTGTCAGTTCTTTGTCCTGGTCAGGGTCTGAGTGGGAGCCATGTCTGAAACTCTGAGCACAGATCAGGGCACCAACTTATGGCAGGACGGTTCGAACTCACTCATTCACTATCGTTCATATCTAAATGCAGAATCAAACAATCCACTTACTGACGGCTTTGGCAGGTGATCAGAGACTAGAACTGAACCCTGAAGCTGTGCAGCACCTACTCTTCCACCTCATTAAGCTTTGACATTCTTTCCCACTCTGTTTAGAGGAATTAAAATTCTTTTCATGCAGCCCTGAATTATGTTCCTCTTTTTTCCCATCTTGTACTGACGTTGGTCCTGTGCCTGCTCCGGTGCCCAGGGAAGCTCCATCTTACCCAGAATGCCATTCTTCATCCTCTCCCCAGTGGCCTGAGCTCCAGCCCCGGTTCTGCTCAGGGATCCCTCGCCCACTCCATCATGGCACTGGTGGCTGTGCAAATGTTTAGGCAGATTGCCGGGAAGAAGTTTTCTCCCAGAACAAAGGAACCCTCTATTAATCAGTGCTGGCACCGCCGCCAGGAACCGACGAGGGTTCGGGGAGCGATGCCTATGAATAAATACCCATCTGGACCGCTGTCATTTTTAAGAAGGATCTCATTGTGTTAGGCTAAGTGCCACCCAAACACCTGGCTTTTAGATCATTACAGTGTAATCTGAAGACCTGGGCGGGGTGGGCATCATCGGGGTGGTTATACAGTCAGGGTCAGAAGTTTACATACACTCATACGGGACGGGTTTTTCATGCCAGTCTTGGGATTTTAATCATTTCTACAACTGGTATTTTTCTGTGGCTGAAGGAACTGGGACACAAACATCTTCAGTCAACATAAATAAAAACATTAATGAGTTTATTGTGTTTTTATTGTTCAATGTGCTGTGCAAACTGGCAGCTTTGGCACTGAAACCAGTGGCTTTGGCACTACAATTAGTATCTTGGGCACTAAAACTAGTAGCTTTGTCACTGTAACTAGTAGTTATGGCACTACAAATAGTTGCTTTGGCACTGAAACTGGTGGCTTTGGCACTGTAACTGGTGGCTTTGGCATTGAAACTGGTGGCATTGGCATGAAAACTGAAGGCTTTGGCATGGTCTGGGTTTCAGCTGATGTGGGATGTTAGCGCTCTTTTGTTTAAGAGGGAACTCACACTGTCACTTTAACTGGTGGCTTGGGGACTGTAAATGGTGGCTTTGGTACTGAAACCAGTGGCTTTGGTGCAAAAAATTGTGGCTTTGGCACTATAACTAGTAGCTTTGGCACTGAAACTAGTGGCTTTGGCACTATAACTAGTAGCTTTGGTACTGTAAGAAAAGGATTTGGCACTGTGACTAGTAGCTTTGGCACTGAAACTGGGGGCTTTGGCACTAAAAATGGCATATTTGGTACTGGAACTGGTGGCTTTTGCACTTTAAGAAAAGGCTTTGGCACTAAAACTGGTAGATGTGGCACTGTAACTTGTGGTTTTGGCACCAAAACTAATGGCTTTGGCACTGTTACTAGTAGCTTTGTCACTAAAACTAGTACTTTTGGCACTGAAACTGGAAGCTTTGGCACTGTAACTTGTGGCTTTGGCACTGAGACTGGTGGCTTTGGCACGAAACTGGTGGCTTTGGCACCATAACTAGTAGCTTTGACACTACAACTAGTAGCTTGGGCACTGTAACTAGTAGCTTTGACACCGAAACTAGTAGCTTTGGCACTAAAACTAAAATATTTGGTCATAAAACTAGTAGCATTGGCACTACAACTAGTAGCTGTGGCGCTGAAACAAAAGGCTTTGGCATAAAAACTAGTAGCTTTGGCACAACAACTAGGAGCTTTTGTACTATAACTAGTAGCATTGGCACTAAAACTGGCAGCTGTGGCACTGTAACTGGTGTCTGACACTGTATATGGTGGTGTTGACACTGCAACTAGTAGTTCTGGCACAAAAACAAAAGACCTTGGCACTGTAACAGGAGTTTTGGCACTAGAACTGGTTGATTTGGCACTAAAACTAGTAGCTTTGGTACTAGAACTGGTGGATTAGGCACTAAAACTAGTAGCTTTGGCACTAAAACTAGTAGCTTTGGCACTGTAACTAGTAGCTTTGGCACTGAAACTAGTAGCTTTGGCACTGTAACTAGTAGCTTTGGCACTAAAACTAGTAGTTTTGACACTGAAACTAGTAGCTTTGGGACTAAAACTAGTAGCATTGGCACTGAAACTAGTAGCACTGGCACTACAACTAGTAGCTTTGGTACTGAAACAAAAGACTTTGGCACAAACTAGTAGCTTTGGCACTAAAACTAGTAGCTTTGGCACTGTAACTAGTAGCTTTGGCACTGAAACTAGTAGCTTTGGCACTGAAACGAAAGGCTTTCGCATTACAACTAGTAGCTGTAGTGCTGTAACATGAAGCTTTGCTAGTTAAACTGGTTTGTATTACTCTGGTTATTTATTTAAGTGTTCTGTAGCACTTTTAATAAAGCCTGGGTTTGAACAGTCCTGGTACCCTCTGTGCCCTGTATGAGCTGGTATAAATAAGGGCATGGTGAGACGCCAGGCTGCATTTTTATTTTACAGCCTCTAATTAACTGGATTGTGTGTGTGTGTGTGTGTGTGTGTGTGTGTGTGTGTGGGCAGAAGGTGTGATGAGTGATTGACAGTGTTCCATCAAAGAATCTCACCAATGTCTGGCACAATTAATGTGAGTAATTATGCACCCCGCGCGCTGGCGCACATCGTCTCACTAACCCCCCGCCGCCGCCGGTCACCGCCGCCATGCGCCGCGTGCAGATTATAAACGTATCTGCATTAACAGTGACTCGACAGGCGCAGCGGGCTCCGATCTGAATGGATGATGGAATTTGTTGGGTTTACTTGCCGACCCGTGGCCTTCTGATCTGCACACAGCTAGTACTGACACCTCGGGCATGAAGAACAGGCCACGCCAGACCTTTTATATTTGTATTGTTTTTTAGAGTTTGATACCCGGCAGAGTTTGATAGAAGCAGAAAAAATCTATTTCACCGGTCAGTGTTACGGTCGTGGTACCGCCTTTAATCACCATCCGGCTTTTTCTCCAATTAATAAAGCTGAATTAGAACAGCGACGGGTTTCCGCATTTAAAACATGAGCTGGAACCAAAGTTCTGCTGAAAAGTCTGGAGTCCATCAAAATTACAAAGTGACAGACTGAATAATTCATATTAAAGCACCAAAAATAAATGTGAAACATGAACTGAACAAATAAACATTAAAGAAAAAAAAATATAGGGAGTAAAATTATTCAAAAAAGTCTCAGATTCTGTAGTTTTACCAAAAATAAAGAATAAAAGAATTACTGCTAATTAAATACTGTAAATAATATTTCTTCCAAAACTGCTAAACACAGACACACCCCGGAATCTGGTGCAAAATCTTCTCAGGGGACTGGAGGCTCAACAAGTTTATTTAGAATGGGACGTCAATAAGCTCAGGTGTCCATGTACTTTTGGTCATATATTGTAAATAAAAAAACATTCATCAATCTCACGTTCAGGTGTCCATATACTTTTGGCCATTTACTATAAATGAACAATGTACAGCAAGCTCAGACTCAGGTGTCCACATACTTTTGTCTTTTGTCTGTGTACTCTAAGTAAAAAGGTCCATCAACTGATGCTCATGTGTCCCTGTACTTTTGGTTGTATATTGTAATTAAAACATGTCCAACAGTCTCATGCTGAGATGTTCCTATACTATTGGCCATATGTTGTAAACAGTCTGAAAGTCAGGTGTCTGAATACTTTTGCTGTTTGGTGGAGTTTACCAGGGTAAAGTTTGTGCGGTTGTGTGTGTTGTTCGCTGTACGCTGTAGTTTCCGCTGAGCTGTTTGCTTGTGTACTGAACGTTAGCGCTGGTTAATCTGGATAAACGTCGTGGCGTGTTAGCACCGTTATCGTCCAAATACTTTTGCTGCGCAGACAAACACAATTATCTCAGCTGTGCAGGAAACACCGCGTCTGGCACCGGTCGTGTGGGAAGATTCATGTGTGTGTGTGTGTGTGTGTGTAAATATGTAAACATGGCATTTGTTTAGACTGGTAAACTTACTGGACGGGATGTTGGCGCCGCTCTTCAGCGACTGCGTTCAGTTTAATTTGTGTGGAAAATCAAATATTATTTCCATTGTTTGCTAATTATTAATGTTGGGCGGCGGCTGGGTGGATCAGTGGCTACCACTGTCGCCTCATAGCAAGAAGGTCCTGGGTTTGATTCCCAGGTGGAGCGGTCTGGGTCCTTTTTATGTGGTTTGCATGTTCTCCCTGTGTCTGTGTGGGTTTCCTCCCGGAGGCTCCGGTTTCCTCCTACAGTTCAAAGACGTGCAGTCAGGTTAACTGGAGATAGTAAAAGTAACCCTAAGTTTGTGTGTGTGTGTGTGTGTGTGTGTTTCGCCCAATGCTTGGACCCACAGTGACCCTGATCAGGTTAAAACAATGACTGAATAAATAAATTAATTTATGAATAAATGAATAACTAGCGGGGTGGCACGGTGGCTCGGTGGGTAGCACTGTTACCTCACAGGGAGAAGGTCGTGGGTTTAAATCCCAGGCGGAGCAGTCTGAGTCCTTTCTGTGTGGAGTTTGCATGTTCTCCCCGTGTCTCTGTAGGTTTCCTCCCACAGTACAAAGACGTGCAGTCAGGTTAATTAGAGATACTAAAAAATACCCTGTGTGTGTGTGTGTGTGTGTGTGTTTCGCCCAATGCTCAGACCCACAGTGACCCTGACCAGGATGAAGTGATGATAAAACACATAATAAATAAATGAATGACGTTCTATAATATCAGGGGTGGCACGGTGGCTAAGTGGGTAGCACTGTCACCTTACAGCGAGAAGGTCCTGGGTTCGATTCCCAGGTGGATCGGTCCAGGTCCTTTCTGTGTGTAGTTTGCATGTTCTCCCCATGTCTGTGTGGGTTTCCTCCAGGAGCTCCAGTTTCCTTCCACAGTACAAAGACGTGCAGTCAGGTTAACTGGAGATAGTAAAAGTAACCCTAAGTGTGTGTGTTTCACCCAATGCTCAGACCCACAGTGACCCTGACCAGGCTAAAGCACTGGTAAACCACATAATAAATGAATGAATGACGTTCTATAACACGATGCTCGGACGGGTTCCGTTCTGATAGAAGCTCCAGATATTTTTCTGTCCCACGATGATGATGATGAGGCTCTGACTGCACACCCGCTGGTACCACTCCACTCATTAAAGCAGCAATCAGTGTTTAACATCTGTAAATGTTTATTATATTTACAACCACATGAAAAAGCTGTGAAATTCCTCCGGCCCGTTTACGCTGAAATAACACCTTTTAATCAGTCGCGTCTATTATCGGATTTATTAATCAATTTAGCCGCGTTCCATAATCGTCTCCGCGTTCTCACAACAGGTCGCAATCAGGCGCAGATGCTGCTGATCACTCGGGGCTCACCAGAACAAAAGAGCAGAATGGGGATCGTACCTGAACCGCCCCGGCCGAAATTACAGAGATCATCGTGTCGAAAATGTAACGTTCATTCATTCATTGTCTGTTTTATCAGGGTTGTGGTGGGTACAATTCACTGGGCAAAAGGTAGGAAACACTCTGGGCAGGTCGCCAGTCCATCACAGGGGAAACACACTCACACACAAGTCAAGTCAAGGCAAATTTATTTATATAGCGCTTTTTACCATGGACATTGTCTCAAAGCAACATTACAGAATACAGGACCAACAGACCAAAAACCCCCGTTGAGCAAGCAGAGGGTGACAGCATCAAGGAAAAACTCCCTTAAAATTACAGGAAGAAACCTTGAGTGGAACCAGACTCAGCAGGGACCCCCCTTTTCTTTGGGTGGCCTGGAGGATACTTTAAATATGACACACACACACACAATTTTTTAGTATCTCCAGTTATGCCAAGTTCACACTACACGACTGGATCTCTTGTAATCGGGAGTCTCTTAAGTCGGTGTGGCCTTCACGCTACACGACTGATCGGCGATAGGGGGTTTCACACTACACCATCTATCACCAACTGGAATCACAGGCGAGCTTCTCTGGTCTCCCAAACAACGTTTTGTCACGAAAACACACACGAGAAGTTTAATGATACCACGTCCGAAAATGCACGTCAACAAGTAGCGAGCGATTTGGCAACGCGAACAGCTTGGATTGTTCTATAGTGAGTTGGACGTTAATAAATATTTTTTGCAATGCAGTGTTGGTGTTTTGTAGAGAACGATAAGGTCAGAAATACTGTAAAACGTGTGTGTGCTGATGTATTCTGATATAAACTATATTATGCCCCTGTCCCAAGTTTTACACATCTCCCCTGTGTTTCCCCTCACCCTGTATCTCACGTTCTCATTGGCTGTTTGACACAGCACTCATTGTCAGTCGGGCAACTCAGATCCAGATATCTGACATGCTAGAAATCTCGCTTCGGCCGCTCAGATCGAGTTGTTGAGTAGTTCACACACAGCGATTGAGAGCCCAGTTTTGATTGCTGAGCGAACACTGAGTTGCTCCCGAGCCAGCAAATCTACCACCGACCAGTCGGTGAGCGAAAATCAGGGCAAAAGTCGTGTAGTGTGAACTGGGCATTAACCTGACTTTGGACTGGGAGGAAACTGAAGCACCCACAGGAACCTAAAACCTGGTACTAAAAATAGTGCCTGTGGTACTGGTGGTAAAATATGCCTCTTTGGTACTGGACCTTGATCAGATTGGACTGATTCTGGGACTGCTACGTTTTGGTGCTGGCACCAAAACATTAGTGGCAATTTATGCCCCCTTGATACTGGACCTGAATTCTGTTGGTACTGGCACAGAATTGTGTAGCGCCCCCTAGCACACCTAGCTGTGTTTGGAAAGCACACTCCCCGAATTATTTTATCAGCTTTAGAAATCTCTTTCTTAAAGGTAATATAAGGATTTAAAAGGGTAACAAGATAAAAGTTATATTGTTGATGCAAACTACTATTAGTTAAACCAGACTAAAACTACTTACAGTAGATTACCCTATAAGACACACTACTAGCACCCCATTTACAGTGAATAAGTTACCCTTATCCCTGACATATCAGACTCATATACTTTAATAATACTCAAAAATAAAAGTCCCAGACAGATATAACTTTAAACAAACTAACTATTTACTCATGTACACAATGATAAAAATACATTTCACATCCCACAATATGTTATGAAAAGGTTATAATACAGATTGAATCAACTTATAATCAGCAATATTTAAAATATTATCCCTACCTCCTAAAGCCGGCAGTTATGTAAATAACTAAGTAAACAAAAAAACAAAACAAAAAAAACGACCCAAAGTCGGTTTAGCAAATCCCAAAAGTCAAGTTCGTACAAAAATATGAAACAAAAGCAACCCAGAATACCCACTTCCCAATCAGCACAGATTACCCAGCAGATGTGGTCGTTGTGTTGAAATCAAACTCACGTGCAAGAAACTCCGCTGTACACGTTCGTTGTTTACCTGGATGAAACAGTAGAAATTCTTTCCTGTTGGATCTTGGATGCCTTCAAAGTCCATGCACGAAACTTCGGAGATCATCACGACTCACACGGCATGAACAACGTCACTACTCAACTGAAAAAATTTTAATCTCAGACTCACTGTCCGTTTGTCTTTCCACATCCAAAGAGGTATCTCCGCAACAGGTTTTTTACCTGCTTACATCCCACTCGTCCTCTCTCGCTCTCTCCACCCACTTTCTCCCGCTCCTTTCCCGACCTCTCACCCTGTATGCTGATTGGCTTAAACATCAATTATATTTACAAACACTTTACTTCAAACAGCATAAACAATTTGACAATCAGAACATTCATTACAGAACAAATAAAACTTATTTATTTGCTACCATTTAACAGCAAACATAATGTAAACAAAATATTATTTATGCCCAAATTTTAATTGGGCTACAATTGGTTCCTTAGTGTTGGCACTTGTCCTGTTCGTATTGAACCTGGATGCTTTATTACTGGCACTGGTGGTCACGTTTCGACCGACGTGGACTCCAAACTGTGAACGTTTGTTTGCAGCTGGAACCAACGAATACTAGGGTGGCATCATCAGTGGGCGTGTCTGGTTGTAAAGGATAGATAAAGCAACAATGGCTGTAAAGTGTCTGGCCTGTGCAGAGTCGGGGAATAATGCTGATCAGGGTGTAGCTCTCCGTGCACAAGGCTGATCCGCATATGAACTCGCATCGTGCAGGTGAAAAGATGCAGTCGGTGCTGCTCATGTGTCGGAGGGGGCGTGTGTCAGTTGTGATGCTCCTCAGTCAGTGGTGGAGGGCTGTATTGGTAGAGGTGACGCGCAATGCAACCAGGGTAATTGGATACGACTAGATCATCGTGTTAGTACTGTTTACTTCCGTTGTGCCACGCCCACCCTTAGTGACACATGCCTGGCTCCCAAAAACTGGTGAAAACTCAGCCGGTTCTTTAAAAAGCACCAGGGTTCTAAGAGTTCTTTCGGTCAAAGCGGGCACTGGGAGGTTTGACCCACCTGATTCTTGGTACCTTGGTCTCTTACCTACTGAAACTGGTACTTTTGCATTGGCACTAAAATCCCAGCATCAGTTTCTCCAGCAGAACGAACAGTCTGTCTGAGATACGGCTGCTGAGTTACTGGAACTACGGGCTCGTGCCCACATTTTGCCCACATTTGGAAGGACAAGTGTGTTTATTTCAGCCCGGTCCTGCAGTGGAGAGACAGGAAGAGGCGGGTCTGAGTGTCAGGACTTGAGTAATGGCGTTCTCTCCGGAATAACGTACATGTATAAGCAGTAAAGATTGATGAGGTGGTTTTAAATGTGGGCACTTTATTATAAAGCCTGGTGTTTAATCCTGTAATGCTTAGCAAGCATGCTGGTGCCCGTTCAGTTTAGCAATTAGGCTAGTGTGTGTGTGTGTGTGTGCGCCATCCCGCCATTTTTAATAACGTTTAATTATTGTAACGATTGTGCTTGTATTTAATTACGGATCTTAAGGTGATTACGCGTCAGTAAGAAATCTTATTCGCTCTATAAAAGCTCAGATTAATAAACGAGCTGTACATTAATCACCGCAGCTAACATGATTAGCTTTGCTATGCTAAATGTTTTAGTGTTTTGCAAACCTTTTTAGAGGGTCTGGACCAGCTCTGACCACAAAAAATACGTGCTCTGGTTTTAATTTAAAAGAGAATTTCACACTGCCTCCATCATCCATCAGTGGAACGTTCACAGAACCACAGATCGTCCCCGTACAGGAGCAGCACAAGATCTCATGACCTGCTCTCACACTTACGATAAGAAAGCTAAAAAAGGCAGCAGGACGGCCTGAAAGCAGCAGAAACAACAGTTCAATGAACGGTAAACAATCAGCAACGACCTGTAGCATCTACCACCATCTCTGTTCCTACAGCCCACAAAATACACACACGGACACAAGTGGAACATTCATGGAACCGCAAATCATCCCCGTACAGAAGTAGCAGCACAAGATCTCGCAACCTGCTCTCACACTTATGATAAGGAAGCTAAAACAGCCAGCAGGATGACCTAAAAGCAGCAGGATCAACAGTTCAATGAACGATAAACAATCAGAAATACATACAGTTCAACATGCTCTCAGACTCACGATAAGAAAGCTATGAAAGAAGCCAGCAGGGCGGTCTGAAAGCAGCAGGAACAACAGTATAATAAACAGGAAACAATCAGCAATGAACGGCAACATCTACAACCATCTCTGTTCCTACAGCCCTTGCAAATTGTGTTCTAGTTTTAATATAAAAGAGGATTGGAACGTTCATGGAACCACATATCGTCCCCGTACAGGAGCAGCACAAGATCTGCTCACAATCTGCTCTCAGACTCACAATAGGAATCAGAATCAGAATCTTTTTATTTGCCAAGTAGCAGATGTACAAGGAATTTATTTTGGTGCAGGTGTCAACATACATACAAGTTAAATAATAAAAAGGTACACTATATCTAAACGTGTAATAAACAATGTAGCAGCAGCATGAACAGTACAACATCAGGCAAAGTGTGCATAGGAAGCTAATGCCTAGTTCACACTACACGATTTTTGCCCTGATTTTCGCTCGGCGACTGGTCGGCGATTGAATTTCCGAGTCGGGAGCAACTCAGCGTTCACTCGGCGATCAAAACCCGGCTCTCAGTCGCTAAGTGTGAACTATCCGACAACTCGGCCCGACCGGCTCGCCGACCGCTCGGCGACTGGATTGAGTTTTCTAGCACGCCAAATATCTGATCTCAGACGGGCAACTGGGAATGAGTGACATGTCAAACAGCCAATGAGAACGCAGGATACAGCGTGAAGGGAAACGCAGGAGAGGATATAGTTTATATCAGGATACACCGGCACACACACGTTTTACAGTATTTCTGATTTGATCGTTCTCTACAAAACATAACACCCACGCTGCATTACAAAATTATTAATTAACCTTCACTTTACTACAGAAAAATCCATACTGTTTGTGTTGCCAAATCCACTCAGATTCATTTATTTTTCCTCTTTGATTTTACACTGCACATCAGACCACAAACAGCTTTGATCTCTCGCTACTTGTTGATGTGCATTTTTGGACGTGGTATCATTAAACCCCTCGTCACTTCTCACGTGTGTTTTTGGAGACCAGAGAAGCTCGCCTGCGATTCCAGTTGGTGATAGATCGTGTAGTGTGAAACCCCCTATCGCCGATCAGTCATGTAGTGTGAAATATACACCGACTGAAAGACTCCCGAGTGCAAGAGATTCAGTCGTATAGTGTGAACTGTACAGCGACCTGACGATTTGGAAAGTCGTGTAGTGTGAACTTGGCATAAAGAAGAAGCCAGCAGGACGACCTGAAAGCAGCAGGAACAACAGTAAACAATCAGAAACAAACTGCAGCCTTTACAACCACTTCTGTTCTTACAGTCCACAAAAATATGTTTTTTGGAACAACAGTTCAATAAACAATAAACGAATTCAGAAATGAGTTCAGCAACGAATTGCAGCATCTACAACCATCTCTGTTCCTACAGCCCTTGAAAATTGTGTTCTAGTTTTAAGATAAAAAAGGATTGGAACGTTCATGGAACCACATATCGTCCCCGTACAGGAGCAGCACAAGATCTGCTCACAATCTGCTCTCAGACTCACAATAAGGAAGCTAAAGAAGAAGCCAGCAGGGCGACCTAAAAGCAGCAGGAACAACAGTATTATGAAGGTAAACAATCAGCAACGAACTGCAGCATCCACATCCATCTCCATTCTCCAGCACACAAAATATGTGCTCTGGTTTTAATATGAAAGAGGATTGGAACTTTCACAGAGCCACAAATCGTCCCCGTACAGGAGCAGCAGCACAAGATCTCACAACATGCTCTCACGCTTATGATAAGGAAGCTAAAGAAGCCAGCAGGACGACCGGAAAGCAGCAGGAACAACAGTATAATGAAGGGTAAACAATCAGCAACAACCTGCGGCATCTACATCCATCTCTCTGCTAAAAAAAGTAGCACAGAGACGCTAACAGATTAAAAATTTTGACCAATCAGATGAAGCTAACCTCGAAAATCTGAATCTGATGTAGGAATTCAGCTGCTCCTGTTTGGCGAAAGAGGGTCTGCGTATAAGTACAATCCTGAGAACACCAAACTTGATGTAAAGTACGGTGGTGGGAGCATCATGATATTGAGCTTCTCTGCAAATGCTGCTGGATTGTTACATTGAGTCCAAATATAAGCCAGAAGGTGCTTCATAATCCAAGATGATGATGTACAACACTGCTCAGCCATAACATTAAAACCACCTCCTTGTTTCTACACTCACTGTCCATTTTAACAGCTCCACTTACCATATAGAAGCACTTTGTAGGGCCAGTGATAGCTCAGTGGTTAAGGCACCCTATGGGCAGCGTCCTGTGACCACTGATGAAGGTCTAGAAGATGACCAACTCAAACAGCAGCAATAGATGAGCGTTCGTCTCTGACTTTACATCTGCAAGGTGGACCAACTAGGTAGGAGTGTCTAATAGAGTGGACAGTGAGTGGACACGGTATTTGAAAACTCCAGCGGCGCTGCTGTGTCTGATCCACTCATACCAGCACAACACACACTAACACACCACCACCATGTCAGTGTCACTGCAGTGCTGAGAATCATCCACCACCTAAATAATACCTGCTCTGTGGTGGTCCTGTGGGGGTCCTGATCATTGAAGAACAGGGTGAAAGCAGGTTACAAAAGTATGTAGAGAAACAGATGGACTACAGTCAGTCATTGTAGAACTACAAAGTGCTTCTATATGGTAAGTGGAGCTGATAAAATGGACAGTGAGTGTAGAAACAAGGAGGTGGTTTTAATGTTATAGCTGATCGGTGTATATGCTAGCTATACTGCTACAAACAGCCTGGTTATACTGGTTTTACAGAATGTTTAGCTGGAGAACAAACAACTAGACCAGTCCACTACCAGCTTTTACAAGCTTAAACAGTCAGAACCACCAAACAGCTGTTTTAGAGCAGGTTTCTTTACCAAACAATCTGTTTTTCGGGTGGTATCTCACTCCCCCTTCACTCCTCATTTATTGATGTTTATTTTCTCTCCGCACTGTGCGTTTCAATTATTTAAATGAAGTTTACGCCGTGAGTGGAACACTCGCTTCAGTCTGCTGCACGTTGTTAGCTCCGTTTCACACTTCACTTCAACTATCAGATTCTTTTGTTTTTAGCAGTGGAGAGCTGCAGCGTGGATCAGAGTGCCACTGTTTCACCACACGCTCAGTTCTGCTGGGTTTTCTACAACACACTGACAACAAAAAACAGGAACCGAACAGGAACCAACAGGATTAGGGTTTTAGTTCTAGTTTCTTTTCTGTCTGTGTGATGGGATGGTAAAAACAGCTTCATTTATTTTTCAGCAGAACTCCCTTATTGTTAATCTTAACATGAACTAAGAGCAATAAGTTCCTGTTATTCGCCAACTGGAACCTTTAGTACCAAAGTTGTACACAGTCCTAGTTAGTATGTAATCTAATCTAGCAGTCTAATACAAGTGTGTTGTGTGTTGAGTTAAATAAAACACAAAAACAAACAGGAACCAAAAACATCTGATATTGGTACAGAAACATGTGATCCCAACACGGTCACATTTGGTACTAAAGGCAGAATCGGTACTGGAACTAGAACTTCTGCATGTGGAACAGGTGTCTTTCATATTAAATCTGTTTTTGGTACTAGACTTGGTAACCTTGGTATTTAACTGGAACTGTTGGTTCTGTTACTGGTACATTTCATGCCGAAACAGGGGCAGTTGATACCTGAACTGGAACCTTTAATTACTGGAACAGGTAAAAAAGGTAATTTGGTACTGGAACTCAAACCTTTAATACAGGATCTCTTACATTCCACATTAGAACAGGAACCTTTTAACACTTGCACTGGAACCATGTCATCAGTCCTGGGAGTTTTGGGACCGGAACTGTTTGCATTCATGTTGCAAATTCATCTTTTGGTACTGGACTGGTAGTTGTTCTACTTGTTTGGTTCCAGTAGACATGTTTATAACTGTTAGGAAAAAATATAAGCTGGTCCAACAGTTTCTAGATCAAAAGAAAATAAAAATGTTCAGAACTGATTCAGTGATAATAAATGGAATACATTTAGATGCAGGTGAATAAAAGTGAGCTGGCTGGCTGCCAGCCGGTGCCCAGTTCTATTGCCCGCTTTTATATCCACATACAATATTTTAAACTTGAACATTATTTGCTAAACTTTTCTCACCTTTTTCTCTTGTTTCCAATAATAATAATAATAATAATAATAATAATAATAATAATAATAATAATGGTAATTAATAATAATAATAATAATAATAGTAATATAATAATAAATCATTATTAATAATAATAATAATAATAATAATAATAATAATAAATAATTAATAATAATAGCATTAATAATAATAATAATAATCAATAAAAAATTATTATAAATAATAACAATTAATAATAATAATAATATAATAATAATAACAATAATAATTAATAATTAACAATAACACTAATAATAATCATAATTATTATTATTTTTATAATACTACTACTACTACTACTACTAATAATAATAATTAATAATAATAATAATGACCATAATAACAGCAATAATACTTTTACTAATAACATATAACAATAATACAAATATGGATAATAAATAACTAATAATAATAATATCATAATATTGATAAGAATAATAATGATAATTTTAAATACCAATATAACTATTATATATACTGTATATAACTATATATTACAATATAACTAATAAATTAAAATAAACAACAACAATAATTAATAACAAATAAATTAATAATAACACTACTGGTAATACATAACTAATACATTATACTGTATATATATATATATAATAGCATAAAAATAGTAATACATAATTATAGCATTACTAATTAGTAAATTAGAGGGACAGTGGTAGCCTAGTGGGTTGAGCTTTGGGCTATCAACCGGAAGATTGGCGGTTCAAATCCAGGCTCTGCTATGCAGCCACTGTTGGGTCCTTGAGCAAGGCCCTTAACCCTGTCTGCTCCAGGGGCACCGTACAATGGCTGACCCTGCGCTCTGACCCCAGCTTCCAAACAAGCCGGGGTATGCGAATAAGAATTTCATTGTACTGTACGTGTGTATATGTATATATGACAAATAAAGGATATATTCTTTTTCTTCTTCTTCTAAACACAAATAATAATAATAATATACCATTAAATAATAATAGTAATAATAATAATAATAATAATATATTCTGAAGTTTGAGTGATTCAGACTGAAAACACACTGAGACAAGCTGCGCTTACAAATGAAACACACCGAATCTCAAATGACTTCCTGTGTACCACACAAATTTAAAATAGGTTCAAACATAATAGTTCAGACCCGTTGGTTCGATGACTCATCTCTTCCTGTCATGCCGTGTTGAATTATTAACACTCCCCGACCAGGCTGGCATCCGGCATGTTAGCATGTGACGTGCTGATTGGTCAGAAAGTTCAGAAAGTTCTCCAGCGCTCGTCAGTTTTACTTTATCTAACCTGGTCCTGTCTGCTCTGGACCCTTCACCTGCACCCCGCCCGTCTCCTCCAATCTGCCCACACGCTCCATCCGGCTCCAGAATTAGCTGGTCTTAGCTGAACGTTTGTCTGATCTGTCTGTCTGATCCTGTCACGGCGGTGCAGTGAATCACAGGGTGTGTGGAGTGGGGGCATCAGGACGTCCACATCACGATGGAGAAGCTTCCTGAGCTGCTCTGTGTCCTGTTAGCTGAACACATGATGAAATCTCATTGCTTGTATCGTTTCTTTCCTGTTGTTGTTATGTGTTGTGCTTGTGCCCGTCTTTTCACCCGTGAACACGATGCCCGTCGTGCCTCGGGCTTCACCCGGCTCCACTCTTTGATGTCTTTATCTAAAAATAACCACAAAGCGAGCAGTGGATAAATTATGGATAAGTTAGTTCAGTCGTCTCTCTTTTTATGTCACCTCCATGACCCGTCACAACAGGTAACGGCACAGTCGGCACCCCTGCTGTACGTCATGGGTGACTGTGCCTCTTAATACCTGCTGTTCCTGTGGGCAAGCAATCGGAATAAAGAGAGAGAATAAAGCTCTTTGGACAACTGAGTCAAATTTAAGTCCGTCTATTCCATGATCTTTGAGACGATCTGATTATGAGGCTGCTCATACTAATCTGAATTATTTTCTTTATTATTCACCAATGAGCCAAAACATTAGGATTACCTACCTAACATAGGTTAGTTGTAGCCTAGTGTTAAGGTGCTGGACTAGTAATCAGAAGGTTGCTGATTCAAGCCCCACCACTGCCAGGTTGCCACTGTTGGGCCCTTGAGCAAGGCCCTTAACCCTCAATTGCTTAGGCTGTATACTGTCACAGTACTGTCGTTCGCTTTGGATTTTAGGGCAGAAGTAGCTTAGTGGTTAAGGTGCTGGACTAGTAATCAGAAGGTTGCTGATTCAAGCCCCACCACTCCTGGTTGCCACTTTTGTGCCCTTGAGCAAGGCCCTTAACCCTCAATTGCTTAGAAAATTTACTGTCACAGTACTGTAAGTCGCTTTGGATACAAGCCTCAGCTAAATGCTGTGAATGTAAATACCTGAAAGAGTCTATTAGTCTAGTATCGACCAGCAGCTCCTTCATCTTCTGTACGATGCGAGTGCGTCCAGGTTCTGTCTCTTCCCCGGGTAAACGATACACACATGTGCCCGGCTGCCCATGATCTGGAAGAAAACAGGATTAATTGGGCCAGTCGACCTTCCTCCATTACATTTGCGGCATTTAGCAGACGCTTTTATCTAAAGCGACTTATAGTTTGAGCATTTAAGGGTTAAGGGCTTTGCTCAGGCTTGAACCGGCAACCTTCTGATTACTGGTCCAGTACCTTAACCGCTGAGCAACCATTGCACATTGCTTTAATGTCCAGTTCCGATGCCAGTGGGCACATTGTAGGTGCTTTGGACAGGTGGACAGAGGGCGGCACTGTCGCCTCACAGTAAGAAGGTCCTGGGTTCGATTCCCAGATGGGGCGGTTCGGGTACTTTCTGTGTGGAGTTTGCCTGTTCTCCCCGTGTCTGTGTGGGTTTCCTCCGGGAGCTCCGGTGTGTAAAACTTGACGTTATAATTCTAATAAATAAATAAATGGACAGTGGACAGTTAGATGCATGGGCACTTTGACTGGTACAGAAGGGTTTGACTCCGTGTGTTGTGACACGTTCAGCTCATCACCAGGATTAAAATCATCTGCAGTTTGAGCGACAGTGGATCCTCTGTTGGTCCTCTTGGTCCGTACCAGACGCCACAACTTTCATGTCCCCTGGCACCAATGACCCAGTTGTCCAGCCATAACGATCTGGTCCTAATCAAAGTCCCTCAGGTCTTTATGTTGATCAGATCTGCTGCATTGAACACATGAACTACGAGGAACCACCATCAGCCCTTCATCTAATGAACCCTCATTATTACAACTGAACATTTCTTCTCAAAATGGGAACCAGCAATATGAAAGTGAAACCTGGCTTATGCCATCCTGACCTCACTGACCTTCAGTTCTCCTTCAGTTTCAGATCTCGGATACCACAAAAACCCTCCACCCTATCCGTCAAAACATCATGAGCAGCTCTCAGACTCATATTTCCTTTCTAACCTTTAACCCTGGCAGCAGAGAAATGGACTCATGCATTAAATTGAGTGGAAACGCTTCCAAGAATTCACACAGGAACTTTGGGATGAAGGTCATGACCTACAAATTCAGGCTGAAACGTCTGAAGCGCTGACCACCGCTAAACCGTGTCTAATGCAAAAGGACACACATGCAAAAAAAAAAAACAACATGTGGCCAAAAGTATGCGGACACTCATCTTAATTGTTCAGATTAGGTTTTCCATAATAATAATAATATATAATAATGACAATAATAATAATAATAATAATAATATGTAATAATAATAATAATAAATGATAACAGTAAATTAGTAATAAATCATTAATAATAATATAAATAATAAATAACAAGTAACAATAATAAATGATAATAACAGTAAATAACTAATAAATCATAATAAGCAACAACAACAATAATAATAATTACAAGTAATAATAATAATAATAATAATAATAATAATAATAATAGTAATAATAATAATAATAATAATAATAATAATAATAATAGTGGCCTGCAAAGAGCTCTGATCTCAACTGTGTATAACAACTTTGGGATGAATTAGAATGTCAGCTGTGAGCCTGGTCTCTGACATGCTTCCTCACACACCACAATGTTCTGGAAATGCTTCTGGGAGAAGTGGAAGCTGTTACAGCTTTAATGGAAGAAGGGTGAAGTAACCTGATATTAATAATGTGTCCATATACTTTTGGCTGTATGGTGTGTGATACGTGTGTGAGTGGATGTAAAGCGCTGCTGCAGGATTGAAATAGATCTGAAGCTGCATTTAATGAAAGGCGATGATTCCTTCACCAGTCTGCCGTGTTTGATGTACGGTACGTTTGATGTGTGTGTGTGTGTGTGTGTGTGTGTGTGTGTGTGGAGATGTTTGCCTGTAGGTGTGATGAACACTTGAGAGGAAGTATCTTCATCTTAATAAAAAGCTCTTTATTTTCCCGTCACATCCTGGTAACCACTACAAACACCGCTTATATTCAGCACCCGAGAGACGCCGGGCGAGCGAGAGACTTACAGAATGAGTAGAGATTTAAAGAGAGAGAGAGAGAGAGAGAGAGAGAGAGAGAGAGAGAGAGTGACAACCCAGTGAGCTGCCTTGCTGCCTCCTGCCTACCTGATCAGCTGCCTCAGTAAAGAGGATTCTAATAAGACATTGAACTCATAAGGCAGATTATTTAGACGCACTACTTACACAGCATTTACAGCGATTACATCACTGCAGTTTTTAAGCTAACACAGTTAGCCTCAGGCCATTCAAACCAATGTGCTGAGGTGGCACAACCAGCTAGCATGCCAGCTAACGTCTCCCTCCGTGTACCAAAAACTCTTAAACACCTCTCTGTCTGTGTCTGTCCGTCTGTCTCTATCTGTCTGTCTGTCTGTATGTCAGTCAATCTATCTGTCTGTCTGACTGTCTATCTATCTGTCTGTCTGTCCGTCCGTCCATCCGTCTATCTGTCAATCTATCAGTCTATCAATCTATCTGTCTATCTATCTATATATACTGTATGTACAGTGTATCACAAAAATGAGTACACCCCTCACATTTCTGCAAATATTTCATTATATCTTTTCATGGGACAACACTATAGACATGAAACTTGGATATAACTTAGAGTAGTCAGTGTACAGCTTGTATAGCAGTGTAGATTTACTGTCTTCTGAAAATAACTCAACACACAGCCATTAATGTCTAAATGGCTGGCAACATAAGTGAGTACACCCCACAGTGAACATGTCCAAATTGTGCCCAAATGTGTCGTTGTCCCTCCCTGGTGTCATGTGTCAAGGTCCCAGGTGTAAATGGGGAGCAGGGCTGTTAAATTTGGTGTTTTGGGTACAATTCTCTCATACTGGCCACTGGATATTCAACATGGCACCTCATGGCAAAGAACTCTCTGAGGATGTGAGAAATAGAATTGTTGCTCTCCACAAAGATGGCCTGGGCTATAAGAAGATTGCTAACACCCTGAAACTGAGCTACAGCATGGTGGCCAAGGTCATACAGCGGTTTTCCAGGACAGGTTCCACTCGGAACAGGCTTCGCCAGGGTCGACCAAAGAAGTTGAGTCCACATGTTTGGCGTCATATCCAGAGGTTGGCTTTAAAAAATAGACACATGAGTGCTGCCAGCATTGCTGCAGAGGTTGAAGACGTGGGAGGTCAGCCTGTCAGTGCTCAGACCATACGCCGCACACTGCATCAACTCGGTCTGCATGGTCGTCATCCCAGAAGGAAGCTGACGCACAAGAAAGCCCGCAAACAGTTTGCTGAAGACAAGCAGTCCAAGAACATGGATTACTGGAATGCCCTGTGGTCTGACAAGACCAAGATAAACTTGTTTGGCTCAGATGGTGTCCAGCATGTGTGGCGGCGCCCTGGTGAGAAGTACCAAGACAACTGTATCTTGCCTACAGTCAAGCATGGTGGTGGTAGCATCATGGTCTTGGGCTGCATGAGTGTTGCTGGCACTGGGGAGCTGCAGTTCATTGAGGGAAACATTAATTCCAACATGTACTGTGACATTCTGAAACAGAGCATGATCCCCTCCCTTCGAAAACTGGGCCTCATGGCAGTTTTCCAACAGGATAACGACCCCAAACACAACCTCCAAGATGACAACTGCCTTGCTGAGGAAGCTGAAGGTAAAGGCGATGGACTAAACCCAATTGAGCACCTGTGGCGCATCCTCAAGTGGAAGGTGGAGGAGTTCAAGGTGTCTAACATCCACCAGCTCCGTGATGTCATCATGGAGGAGTGGAAGAGGATTCCAGTAGCAACCTGTGCAGCTCTGGTGAATTCCA
Organism: Trichomycterus rosablanca; assembly: GCF_030014385.1. Classification (NCBI taxonomy): domain Eukaryota; kingdom Metazoa; phylum Chordata; class Actinopteri; order Siluriformes; family Trichomycteridae; genus Trichomycterus; species Trichomycterus rosablanca. The sequence goes on along the minus strand of NC_085997.1, from coordinate 34,219,640 downwards.
TGCCCAGGAGGGTTAAGGCAGTGCTAATAATGGTGGTCACACAAAATATTGACACTTTGGGCACAATTTGGACATGTTCACTGTGGGGTGTACTCACTTATGTTGCCAGCCATTTAGACATTAATGGCTGTGTGTTGAGTTATTTTCAGAAGACAGTAAATCTACACTGCTATACAAGTTGTACACTGACTACTCTAAATTATATCCAAGTTTCATGTCTATAGTGTTGTCCCATGAAAAGATATAATAAAATATTTGCAGAAATGTGAGGGGTGTACTCACTTTTGTGATACACTGTATATATCTCTATAAGCCAGTGATAGCTTAGTGGTTAAGGTACTGGACTAGTAAACAGAAGGTTGCCGGTTCAAGCCCCGGCACCACCAAGTTGCCACTGTTGGGTCCCTGAGCAAGGCCCTTAACCCTCAATTGCTCATTGTGTTCCGCTCACTGTGTAAGTCACTTTGGATAAAAAACGTCTGCTAAATGCTGAAAATGTAAATGCTGCTGTTGGACCCTTGAGCAAGGCCCTTAACCCTCAGATTATAATGTATACTCTAATGTAAGTCGCTTTGGATAAAGGCGTCTGCTAAATGCCGACAATGACAATGTAAATATACAGTATATGTATATATACTATATATATATACAGTATATATATATATATATACTGTATATATATATATATATATATATATATATATATATATATATATATTAGGGCTGTCACACGATTAAAAATTTTAATCGAGATTAATCGCAATTAAAGAACAAAATTAATCGAGATTAATCTCGATTAAAAAATGTTATCGTGACAGCCCTAAATATACAGTATATGTATTCATCTCAATTAATCGCAAACTAATAATTAAGCAAAATTTGAACAGTTATGCACATTGTTATTGCAAGAACGTGTTTACCAATAAAACATTCATAAAATATGATAGAATTATTAAATCTAAATTCATTGTAGAAAGCACATTATCTGACAAAAGTGAGGATCTTTTCCTGTTCATGACCCTGACACTGAAAACAGGTGCACCAACCATAATGTTTTGATCTAATATAAGGCATCAATAAAGCATCAAAACACAGATATGATTATTTCATAGATCTATTAAGAAAACCCTTTAATACTGTGTTTGTGCAGAAAGAATACTGGGAAATACTGTTCTACATTACCATTTAAACACCTATAAATACCTGAAACAGTCAAGTTAGCAGACATTATCTATAAGTAATTGACTGTAGCTTTATAAAAAAAGTGTTAATTAAAACAGTCCATGTAAACGCTTAGTCCATATAAATATCAGATACGAATGTGTTTTTAGAAAACTACAAACATCACAAATATAAATCATGTTTATAACCATGTGATAGAATAACCTGAATAAACTGTAGAGATGAAACATCACACAGAGTTTCACTTTTTACCGGAGGGGGAGGAGGCGGAGATATGCGGTTTTGATGGACAGCTCTAGCAGCCAATGGAGATACTTGTTACAGAGATCGCGTGGTTTCATTCATCTTTTCATTAACACGTAAAAAAAGTGAAAACCGCTAAAAGTAGTTTATCATCGGACAGTTCATGCGCTTTACATCCTAATTCATCTGAAATACAGATAATTACCACCGAGACACACATGTATATGCCAAATAAAAATAGTTAGATTAAAAATTTTAATCTTGATTAACGACAGCCCTAATATATATATATATATATATCCATCTGCTTATTTGTCTGTCTATCTGTCTGTCTGTCTCTTTCTTTCTATCTGTCTGTCTATATAATATATCTGTCTGTCTATCTATCTGTTAATATGTCTGTCTGTTTGTGTCTATCTAGCTATCTGTCTGTCTATTTAATCTATCTTACCTACCTATATCTACCTATATGTCTGTCTTTCTGTCTGTCTGGTTGATCTACCTGTCTGTGTCTATTCATCCATCCATTCATCAGTCTATATATCTGTTTGTCTGTCTGATCTATCTGTCTGTCTTTGTCTATTTTTCTGTCTGTCTGTCCGTCCATTTGTCTGTCCATCCATCCATCTATCTATATATCTGTCTGATCTATCTGTCTGTCTGTCTATCCATCCATCAGTCTATATATCTGTATGTCTGTCTGTCTGTGTCCATCTATCCATCCATCCATCTGTCTGTCTATCTGTCTATCTTTATATCTGAATAAATGAATGAATGAATGGTAATCTATCAAGCACATATTCATGTGTCCACATACTTTAGACCCTGTGTCGTGTATATTTGTGGTTCTCTGTGCTCTGATGCCGCTGTGGGTCAGTGATACATCACCCTGAGTTTTTTATGAGGGGGTTCGGAGCTCCTCAGCAGAAGAAGATTTCAGGATAATTAATCAGAGCAGGTGTTGGACAGCCGAGCTCCACGTTTGACCGGCCGCTAAATTAAAACCACACTGCAAACACCTGCAGCGCCGCATGAGCGGTGTTAAAACAAAACCCACCGCCGCCGCCGAAAATCTGCCCGTCTGAGCCGTGTGATCATCAGTCAGAGAGATTACTCAGCACCTGTCGCTAACCTGTTAGCATCAGCATGTTTTTCTCCCTCATTTTTAGCACACGCACAGAAGTCTGATTGACCTTGACCCTGGCAATTTATGCTAATGCTAACGTCTGAGTCATTTGATTTGTGCATCGTACGCTTCTGACGTTTCTTGTGCTAGCTGCTGCGCTAACTCCAGCTTTCTTTAACTCTGAGATGTTTGGCGTCGTGTGGCACGGATGACCAGAAATATGTCACGTTAACCTCAAGAATGCGCATTTAGCTCTGACGCTAATGCTGTCTAGCTGGGTGTGTTTACCACACAAACAAACACACGAAGCCTAGCCTAGCTTAGTCTAGCCTGGTCTGTTTGATCAGGTGTACACACACACACGACCCTGTAAACAAGTCCGCACTGGACGTGTGTGGACCCACATGCTAATGTACCCAACTGCTCCATGTAGTGCTGACAGATGCATTTAAGCCGTTAAAGCTGTAGCTAATCATGATGACTAGAAGGTGTGCATGAGTGCACTGGACGTAAGTAGTCAAAAGTATGTGGCTACTCAAGGACCTTCTTTTCCAATATGAGTGTAACGGCTTTCAAAGTGTGTCTATGGGAATTTGTGCCGGTCTAATAAAAGTGCTGCTTAAAGTTGGGCATGCAGTTGATGTTTCAATTCATTCTGAAGGTGTGCAGAAGTATGAGCAGTGGTGAGGTTCTTCCTATTATAGTTGAAGAAAAATGTTGTTAAGTTCAGGAACTGTCTTTAAGTTCAGGAACTGTATGTAAGTTCAAGAACTGTCTATAAGTTTAGGAACTGTCTAAGTTCAGGAACTGTCGCTAAGTTTAGGAGCTGTCTAAGTTCAGAAACTGTTTTTAGGTTCAGGAACTGTCTGCAAGTTTAGGAAATGTCTGCAAGTTTAGGAGCCATCGGTAAGTTAAGGAACTGTCTGTAAGTTCAGGAACTGTCTGTAGATTTAGGAACTGTTGGTTAGTTCAGGAACTGTGACTAAGTTTAGGAGCTGTCTGTAAGTTCAGAAACTGTTTTTAGGTTTAGGAACTGTCTGTAAGTTCAGGAACTGTCAGTAAGTTTAGGGACTGTCTGTAAATTCAGAAACTGTCTGTTAGTTCAGGTACTTTTCGTAAGTTCAGGAACCGTCTGTATAAACCGTTCGGACTGGACGTGGATGTGGTTAGAGGGGCTGGAACCCGCGCCGCCCTCATTAACCGGCGCTCGGATTGTTCACCAGCATCAGTCTGACATTCACTGTGAGTTCTAGCTGTCGTTAATATGGATGAAGGACGTCGTTTGGACGACGTTTTTCTCGTGCTCCGTCCTAATGACGCGTTTTCTATCGCCTTTCTATCGAGCGGATTCAGAAATAGGCTGGACGAGAATCGACTGGCCGTCGTGATCCGGCTCGGGAGACTGTTCATGGTACGAGATCAATCGTAACGCTGGTTCCTCTCTCATGGTTCCTGATCATCATAAACCTAATTTACCTCTCCATTACTTTAGGAGAGGAGTTCCGGAAGTACGACCTCGTATACATTGGTTCTGTCAGAGATCAAAGACGTTTTAATGTTATTTATTATAAAAAAAAAAAGAATAATCCCAAACATGAAATAGATGCATCGTGTAGCATTTAGATTCCCTTCTCTGGAACGTAGGGGCCCAAAGCATAAGAACCCCAAAATCATTACTCCTCCTCCACCACACTTCACTGCAAGCACCGTGGTAGAGGACTATATTGTTCTCTTGGCATTGAACCAGATTATCAACATGTCCTCACTGCTCCAGAGTCCACTGCTTGTGTGTTTTACACCCATACAGCTTGTAACATACAGTGTATCACAAAAGTGAGTACACCCCTCACATTTCTGCAGATATTTAAGTATATCTTTTCATGGGACAACACTGACAAAATGACACTTTGACACAATGAAAAGTAGTCTGTGTGCAGCTTATATAACAGTGTAAATTTATTCTTCCCTCAAAATAACTCAATATACAGCCATTAATGTCTAAACCACCGGCAACAAAAGTGAGTACACCCCTTAGTGAAAGTTCCTGAAGTGTCAATATTTTGTGTGGCCACCATTATTTCCCAGAACTGCCTTAACTCTCCTGGGCATGGAGTTTACCAGAGCTTCACAGGTTGCCACTGGAATGCTTTTCCACTCCTCCATGACGACATCACGGAGCTGGCGGATATTCGAGACTTTGCGCTCCTCCACCTTCCGCTTGAGGATGCCCCAAAGATGTTCTATTGGGTTTAGGTCTGGAGACATGCTTGGCCAGTCCATCACCTTTACCCTCAGCCTCTTCAATAAAGCAGTGGTCGTCTTAGAAGTGTGTTTGGGGTCATTATCATGCTGGAACACTGCCCTGCGACCCAGTTTCCGGAGGGAGGGGATCATGCTCTGCTTCAGTATTTCACAGTACATATTGGAGTTCATGTGTCCCTCAATGAAATGTAACTCCCCAACACCTGCTGCACTCATGCAGCCCCAGACCATGGCATTCCCACCACCATGCTTGACTGTAGGCATGACACACTTATCTTTGTACTCCTCACCTGATTGCCGCCACACATGCTTGAGACCATCTGAACCAAACAAATTAATCTTGGTCTCATCAGACCATAGGACATGGTTCCAGTAATCCATGTCCTTTGTTGACATGTCTTCAGCAAACTGTTTGCGGGCTTTCTTGTGTAGAGACTTCAGAAGAGGCTTCCTTCTGGGGTGACAGCCATGCAGACCAATTTGATGTAGTGTGCGGTGTATGGTCTGAGCACTGACAGGCTGACCCCCCACCTTTTCAATCTCTGCAGCAATGCTGACAGCACTCCTGCGCCTATCTTTCAAAGACAGCAGTTGGATGTGACGCTGAGCACGTGCACTCAGCTTCTTTGGACGACCAACGCGAGGTCTGTTCTGAGTGGACCCTGCTCTTTTAAAACGCTGGATGATCTTGGCCACTGTGCTGCAGCTCAGTTTCAGGGTGTTGGCAATCTTCTTGTAGCCTTGGCCATCTTCATGTAGCGCAACAATTCGTCTTTTAAGATCCTCAGAGAGTTCTTTGCCATGAGGTGCCATGTTGGAACTTTCAGTGACCAGTATGAGAGAGTGTGAGAGCTGTACTACTAAATTGAACACACCTGCTCCCTATGCACACCTGAGACCTAGTAACATTAACGAGTCACATGACATTTTGGAGGGAAAATGACAAGCAGTGCTCAATTTGGACATTAAGGGGTGTAGTCTCTTAGGGGTGTACTCACTTTTGTTGCCGGTGGTTTAGACATTAATGGCTGTATATTGAGTTATTTTGAGGGAAGAATAAATTTACACTGTTATATAAGCTGCACACAGACTACTTTTCATTGTGTCAAAGTGTCATTTTGTCAGTGTTGTCCCATGAAAAGATATACTTAAATATCTGCAGAAATGTGAGGGGTGTACTCACTTTTGTGATACACTGTAGCTAGATAAAACTAGAGCAGGGCAGTTGTAGCCTAGCGGTTAGGGTACTGTACTAGTAATCAAAAGGGTCTTGGTTTAAGCCCCACCGCTGCCAGGCTGAAACTGTTGGGTCCTTGAGCAAGGAATTTGGTACCAGTTATTACTGGAACTGCAAGGTTTGTTAGTCAAAGTGGTGGTTTGTGGACCAGTACCAGTATTTTCGGGACTAGAACTGAAGTCTTTGATACCAGAGCTGGTACCTTTGCCACTGATGGTTGCAGATTTGAATTTTTCTTTACTGGCTTTGGTGCCAGAACTGTTGGAACTTGGGTGCTGGACCAGCATAAACTGGGAACCATTGGGTGCCTGTCTGGTCTGGGTCTTGTGTTCAGACGTGCAGAATGGAAGCACTTATCGATCCCTATTGAATGGTATAGCATTGTATAACATTTAGATTCCCTTTACTGGAACTACAGGGCCCAAAGCCTAAAAAACCCAACATCGTTATTCCTCCTCCACCACACTTCACTGCAGCCTCTGTGGTAGAAAAATATTATGTTTTCTTGGGTTTAAACCAGATCACCATGTCCTCACTGCTTGTTCTACATTGCTAGACAGAAGTTGAGCATTCAGGGCAGGTTAGATACTTTAGTTCTGGAACTAGATGGTTTATTTTGGGACTGGTTCATTTATTTTGGGTCATTTCATGTGTAGAATTTGGTACCAGTTAGCAGTGTACTTTACTGGAGTATAAACATTTTCGGCAACTTTCACTTTTACTCCACTACATTCTCTAAAGAATTTGTGTACTTTTACTCCGTTACATTCGCTGTATGTAAATTCGTTACTCGTTACTACAGAATGAAAGTTAAATGATGTGAGATGTGTTATGGACTGCACGCTGGTTTGGTGAATCTGCGCTCGTGAGTTAGACGGTGGTTAAACACATTCATGCGCATGTGCAAACGTTCTCTAAAACCTATCGGAGTTTTCTAGATGTGCGTCGTAAAAGACACGCAGATATGGACATTTCAGAAGCTCCCCGTCCAACACACTGATGTCAGTTAACAATGATTAATAAAATAAAGCTGCAGCATCAGCGGTTTTTTTAAATATTATTAGCATTAACATTGTTCAGATATCTACCTACCACTTTTACCGATTACATTCGAACCACAAATAAAACGTCCATTATTTTTAAAAACTCACCTACGGACAAATATTTCCTCATAACTTCTGTATTGGTACTGAGGAACATGCAGCACGTCTTTAACCCTTTAATCATCTCAACAAGAACTCAACTTATCCAACTTATTATTAATTATTTTTCAGCTGTTGGCTTCAAGTTAGAAACTGTGTTTTCTTAAAGTAAGAATACCAATATTTTTTTAGTTTAACACATGCCATTCAGTGAGTAGATACAGCCCAAAAAAGATTATTTAAATACAGCTTATTTTACTCAAATATTTTGATTTAAAATAATGGTAGAACAGATCATTAAAGGGATAAAAGTGCCACACGTTTTGTTAAACTCTCTTGAGTTTTGCTTTAAATTAATTATGCCAAAATTATTTTTTGTTATTGAAATATACTACCCAAATAAAAAAATGGGACAGTATAGAAAATGCAAATAAAATAGATGCAGTGTTTTTTACATTTACATCGACTCGCATTCTAAAAACGTTGGAACAGGAACATTTATGGCTAGTAATAAGTTAAAAAAACAACTAAATAATGTCATAATTTCAAACAGGTGATGTCAACAGTTGATTGTGATCATGAATTGGCACAAATCATGTTCAGATGGAAGGAAGAAAACAGGTTAATTGTTAAGGTGGTTTACAGGCTTAAAAGAACAATCTTTATATTTAAATGACCACTTCCATTTATACTAACAGCATTTACTTTTACTTCTACTTTTAATACTTAAGTACATTTAATATCAAATTACTTTTGATACTTAAGTACATTAAACATCAGATACTTTTAGACTTTTACTCAAGTAATATTCTAAAAGGTGACTTTTACTTCTATCAAAGTAAATTTCTGGTAAGATACTTGTACTTTTACTCAAGTATGGCCTTCCGGTACTTTATACACCACTGCCAGTTAGTACTGGAACTACAAGGTTTGTTAGTAGAAGTGGTGGTTTGTGAACCAGTATTAGTATTTTCGGGACTAGAACTGATGTCTTTGATACCAGAGCTGGTACCTTCATCACTGATGGTTGTAGATTTGAAATTTCCTTAATGGAAACAATGACCTTGGTGCTGGATATGTTGGAACTTGGGTGCTAGACCAGTATAAACTGGGAATACTCAATACAGTGAAAAATGACCATTTGGTGGCTGTCTGGTCTGGTTCTTGTGTTCAGACGTACAGAATGGAAGCACTTATCGATCTCTATTGAATGGTATAGCATTGTATAACATTTAGATTCCCTTTACTAGAACTACGGGGCCCAAAGCATAGAAAACCCAACATCGTTATTCCTCCTCCACCACACTTCACTGCAGGCACCATGCTAGAGAACTATATTGTTTTCTTGGCACTAAACCAGATGATCAACATGTCCTCACTGCTCCAGAGTCCAGTGCTTGTGTGTTTTACACCAGTACAGCTTGTAACATTATAGAACTAGAGAATTCAGGGCATGTTACATACTTTAGTTCTGGAACTGTAAGGTTACTTTTGGGGTATTTTATGTGTGGAATTTGGTACCAGTTAGTACTGGAACAGCAAGGTTTGTTAGTCAAAGTGGTGGTTTGTGAACCAGTACCAGTATTTTTGGCACTAGAACTGAAGTCTTTAATGGAACCAGATTATCAACATGTCCTCACTGCTCAAGAGTCCAGCGCCAGTGTTTTTTACACCCTGTTAGAGAGAACTCAACTGTCCACAGTCGAGCAAGCTTCACGTCACCATGTGCTTACAGACTCCCACGCAAGAAGGAGGCTCCTGTTTCAGAATCGACTCCTCGAATCAACTTGCTCTGCGGCCCCTGACGATGTAAAGCTTGCTCGACTGCGGCACAGTGATCCCAACGCTCCAGCGGCTTCTAATTCATAGCAGACGTAGTTTTGGTGGTTTACGGACTACACCAAAGCTTCCAGAGAAACGTCCTCTGGGCAGAAGGGGACAGTCTGTAAAGGTTTCCTTTCTGACCCTGGAAAGAGACTGCTGCTCCATGTAGTGCTAATGGATGCGGTTAAGCTATTAAAGCTGTAGTTAATAATAGCTAGGAGGCATCAACCTTGAGTAAGTGTGCATGAGTGAGTGTGTAATGCTTTGTGAACTGGACGTAAGTAGCCAAAAGTATGTGGGCACCTATCTGTACGCATGAAGGAAGTCCTGTTCCAAAACCACAGGCTTTAATATGAGTGCAGCTTCCGCTTTAAAACTTTGAAGTATGTCTGTGCCAGCTTAGTAATAATAATAATAATAATAATAATAGTAAAAAGCTGATATTGGGTAGACAGTTGGGCATGCAGTGGATGTTTCAGTTTATCCTGAAGGTGTGCAGGAGTATAAGCAGTGGTGAAGATGGTGCTCATGGTGTTGAGAAAACAGGAGAGTCGAAGGTTTTATCTGAAGAGAGTCGGCGAGTCGGATCGTGTTCGGTCTCTTGAAGACTTCTCGAAGTGCGTTTGCTCTCTCTCGAGCTGGCAGAGCGCCGACGGAAAATTCAGAACAAATGTAAAAACATAGCTGTAATTACGTGTCTCGGCGCTGCACCCCTCCCTCCTCCCCTCCCATCACCATATGGAGCGCGGTGATGATCTTATTTACTCAGCAAGAGGTCGCCCATCTTCTCCCTGAAGGACGGACGCGTACTCCCATTCAACTCACGTGGAATAAATGTTCTCAGAGTGGATTTAGCAAAGCGATCTCTGGAATAAACATTCACACCTGTACTGACAGATGTATAAAGTACAATATATTACAGCCTTTATAATGGTGCAGAAACAGGCTGGGGAAGGGCCTTTCCTGTTTCTGTTCCAGCAAAGTCACCATTTACACATAGTGTGACAGGTTTGTTCTTAAGTAACAGGGCAGTTGTAGCCTAGTGGTTAAGGTCAATCAAAAGGTCACTGGTTCAAGTGCCACCACTGCCAGCTTGTCACTGTTGGGCCCTTAAGCGAGGCCCTTAACCCTCAATTGCTTAGTCAGTATTCTGTCCCAATACTGTATGTCGCTTTGGATAAAAGCGTCTGCTAAATGCCAAAAATGTAAATGTAAGTAACTCCACTTGTCTGTACATAGCCATGACAGGACAGACAGGACACAAAAGGTGTGGGTTCGAATCCCAGCTCTGTTGTGCAGCCACTGTCAAGCCTTATTCCTCTTGGCTCCAAGCTGGGATTTGAACTTAACATGTCTAGATGTAAATATGATAGTAAAAGACGTCCCATCTTCCCTAGAATCTTGATGTTTAGTGGTAGCTTAGCGGTTTAGGTACTGAATAAGTATTCCGAAGGTTGCCGGTTCAAGTCCCACAACCGCCAAGTTGCCACTGTTGGGCCCTTGAGCAAGGTTCTGAACCCTCAATTGCTTGAATTAAATTCAGTCATAATTGTAAATCAGATTATCAACATGTCCTCACTGCTCCATAGTCTACTTCTTGTGTGTTTTACACCCGTACAGCTTGTAACATCGCTTGATACCACTCACCTGTCCACAGTCGAGCAAGCTTCATGTCACCATGTGCTTATAGGCTCCCACGCAAGATGAAAGCTCCTGCTTCAGAATTAACTCCTTGAATCAACTTCTTGGAGCTTCGTTTTTGCCCTGCGGCCCCTGATGATGAAAAGCTTGCTTGACTGCGGCACAGAGACACCATATGTATATATTATTCGTTTTTCTCCTATTTTCTTCCAATTTGATCTCAATTCGTCTTCCACTGCTCGGGATCCCAGATTTTTTGCAGCTGAGGTGGGTATATCACTGCTCACACCTCCTCCTCCTCCGATCCGTGTGCAGCCCTTAACGGAACCCTTTTCCACCCATGCACTCTGCACAGGCGCCTCTATCTGCCAATCAGGGTCCTTGCACAGTGTTTGAAGACCCCGCCCACATATTCTGGTCATCCCTAGATGGCGCCCAGCCGACTGGTGGCAACGCCAAGTTTCGAACCGAGGAGTTCAGAATCTCGGCGCTGGTGTGCTAGAGAAATATCCCGCTGTGCCATTTGGGTGTCTGGCAGGCCTGTTTTTGGTGGTTCTCGGACCCCACCACATTGGGGCATAAGGTGACAGTATGTGTTTTGTTTCAGACCCTGGAAAGAGATCACTGGTCCATGTAGTGATGCCTTGGAATAACTGCTTCAAGGGTTCACATATTTTTTCCAGCCTGGATTGTGAATGAGCCAGTGCGCTGAATGAAGCGCTGGAGTTTTGTGAGGTTGGTTTAGGACGGAGAGCAAATAAAATAACGTTTTTATCTATTTTTTTAGACTTTTTGCAGCGCTGTAGTATTCGCTCGCTGCTGTCCAGAGCTGTTTGCTTGCCTCTGCTTACCATGACAACACCGAAAAGCAGATGTCATCTTTAATATGGTTCCTGCGCCACTGTTATGTCACTGAAACTGTCCAATTTAAAAAAGAAAAGAAAAAAAACGAAATAGACACACAGCGCTGCTATTTTGCAGGTGGAGAGAAGCGAAACCTTGGGCGAGTGCTGGTCCTGACTCACCCATCGCTCTGCTATCTGATTCAGCGCCGCTTTAAGTGACACTTTAAGCCTGGCGACCGGCTCCATTTGGCCTCCCACCGGACCCTCCAGGCATCGTGAGGAGGCGCTCCTAGCCGGAGACAGGACTTTAATGGTCCATTAAGACCCGGCCGAGTGTCTCAGGCCTGCCATTACGAGGACGGAGGCCGACCCGCCGTACCAACGCCCCGTTTGTCACTTTTCACACTTTATACGTTTTATACACTTTATTCTCCGAACATCTCTGCTTTATAACGAGGAGGATTTATCCGGGCACCGACCCTCAATCCCAAATTTATTTTGCAGGCCCGTGCTGTGGCTCCCAGGAGGCCTCTGTTTTCAGATTTGACTCAAGCAGGGGTTCCAAAAAAATGACTCGCGTTCCAAAAAAATTGTCTGCTAACAATACACTACACTCATTTGAAGCATTTAGCAGACGCTTTTATCCGAAGTGAATTACAGTTATGTCGGTATGAGCAGTTGAGGGTTAAGGGCCTTGTTCAGGTGGGACTTGAACAGGCAACCTTCTGATTACTAGTTCAGCATCTTAAGCGCTGACCTACCACCATTATTAGATCTGTGCGGTCTGCTCGTGTCTGACCATTCCCTAAGAGTTAATACACCTGCATTATGCACTGCATCCTGATCAGGGCCGTGGTGAATCAAACCCTTGCCCATTTACTCGCAAGACCATATACAAAGGCAACAAGCGTTTGGCTTTTAGCTTTGATCATGCAAGTTCCCAATACACCTTCAGGTATGTTTTCTGAAGGTGAGAAGAACCTGGGCTGCCCAGAATAAACCAGACCTGCAGACTGTGTGGTGTGAAAAAGTATTTACCACCTTTTAACTGTCCTTGGTTTTGACCATTCGTCACACTGAATGAATACACAACGTGATACGACATGAAGAGTGAACTTGAGTGAAAACACAATAAAAATCAAGTTATCCAACACCCATATCACTCTTCTAAAAAAATCAGTCAAAGCCAGGCATCAACTTAAAGTTTCTAAGGGAACATGATCTCAAGGGCCCAATGGTGGCAACCTGGCAGTGGTGGGGCTTGAACCAGCAACCTTTCGATTACTAGTCCAGTACCTTAACCGCTAAGCTACAACTGCTTACAAACGGCCTGATCTAAATAAAAAATAAATAAAAAAAAAAAGTCTGAATAGTTGGACTCCACTGAACCACACTGAGAGGCATTATTTTCAAAACAGAGAAAATCTAAAACCTTGAAACAGTGCTGAATCTACCCAGGAGTCGCTGGCATGGGCGTGTAGCAAGAATCAAACCCCTGCTAACCAAGCAGGGGTTTGATTCTGTCAAACAAGGGTCTCTTCTGTCTCAAAGCAAATCCAGCATTTCACAATAAGAACAATAAAGCGACAGTGAAGCATGGTGGTGGTAGCGTGATAGTTCCATTCTAAATAAAGTCTGTTCTTTAGGAGAATTTTGTGAGGTCATCTGTCCATGAGCTGAAGCTGAGGTGTGATGAGTTATACCACAGAACGGCCCATTTTTTGAGCAGTTCCGAGACGGTGTGTCCTGGTGGGACCTGGAAGCATCAGTTCATGTCTGATAATCATTGGTGTGTCTGATTTAAAGCGGCTCTGTAGGGTGCGGCGGTGCTGATACGCTGTAAAGCATCGATCATGGGGGGCAAATACTTTTTCCACCACTCTGTAAAATAAACACCAGGCTAATTCTGTGTGTCGCTCCTTTTAAGCCCAAGAAAGGAAAAACTTGGCTGAGGAATTAATCAGCGGTGGTGCAGTGCATCATGGGAAATGTTTTTTAGCATGCACGGTGCATAAGTGCAAGGTTGCAGAGCTGCTGAGGACACGGCAGATTTTTCCTGTTAGCATAATCGCTAACGATCGAAAAGCTCAAGTGCTAATTGTCGATAGCCAGCTGCTTTAATTAGACAAAACTAATCGTGTGTTGTACCGGTGTGTGTGTGTGTGTGTGTATGGGGGGGGGTCTGAGCAACTGAAGTTTAGCTGTGTGCTAGTCCCTAGAGTTTAGTAGAAATCGGAATTAGCGCTGATTGTTTCTTTGTTGTTGCTAAAAGAGCCGTCGCAGAAATAAGCGGAAGACGTTGATATAATGAGACCGGGGTCCCCACACAGCTGCCGGAGAACAAACAGAACCCATTCACACATATTTAATCAAGGTAGAACAACACCGTGGCTAAAAACCTGTGAGGTAAAAAAGGGGGGCGATCACAAGCGAGGTGGCCAAACAAAGTTAAGAATTAAAGACACAGTACAGCCGCAACCCGCAGCGGAGAAAGTGGACAGAACAGAGACAGTGCAGAAGACTGCACTAGCACAGCGGTCGATTTTCAGAGCAGGTCGCTCTTGTGAAAGTTCCTCGGAGGTCTTCGGGTCATTTTGAGCTGTGACTAACACACCCCTCTCCGACACGTGTGCAGTAGCCCGCACGAGACGAGTTCATATGGAGATCTGTATCGTGCACGGAGAGTCACACACTGATCTCCATTATCCCCCGTCTCTGATGCAGGCGGTATCGATCAGCAGAGGTTGTTATTGCATCAGTTAGAGCCAATCATTGTCCATATTGGCGCCCAGCCTGCCGGAAGCAGAGCTGAGATTCGAACTCACAAATTTGAGATGTCCACTATGGTGTGCTAGCGAGTTTTATCGCTATACATATACACTATATTGCCAAAAGTATTCACTCACCCATCCTAATCATTGAATTCAGGTGTTTCAATCACTTCCATGGCCACAGGTGTATAAAACCAAGCACCTAGGCATGCAGACTGCTTCTACAAACATTAGTGAAAGAATGCGTCACTCTCAGGAGCTCAGTGAATTCCAGCGTCGTACCGTGATAGGATGCCACCTGTGCAACAAGTTCAGCCGTGAAATTTCCTCACTACTAAATATTCCACAGTCAACTGTCAGTGGTATTATACCAAAGTGGAAGCGATTGGGAATGACAGCAACTCAGCCACGTAATGGTAGGCCACGTAAAATGACAGAGTGGGGTCAGCAGATGCTGAGGCGCATAGTGCACAGAGGTCGCCAACTTTCTGCAGAGTCAATCGTTACAGACCTCCAAACTTCATGTGGCCTTCAGATTAGCTCAAGAACTGTGTGTAGAGCTTCATGGAATGGGTTTCCATGGCCGAGCAGCTGCATCCAAGCCTTACATCACCAAGCGCAATGCAAAGCATCGGATGCAGTGGTGTAAAGCACACCGCCACTGGACTCTAGAGCAGTGAAGACGTGTTCTCTGGAGTGACGAATCACACTTCTCCGTCTGGCAATCCGATGGACGAGTCTGGGTTTGGTGGTGTGGGGCTGTTTTTCAGGAGTTGGGCTCGGCCCCTTAGTTCCAGTGAAAGGAACTCTTAATGCTTCAGCACACCAAGATATTTTGGACAATTTCATGCTCCCAACTTTGTGGGAACAGTTTGGGGATGGCCCCTTCCTGTTCCAACATGACTGCGCACCAGTGCACAAAGCAAGGTCCATAAAGACATGGATGAGCCAGTTTGGTGTGGAGAACTTGACTGGCCTGCACAGTCCTAACCTCAACCCGATAGAACACCTTTGGGATGAATTAGAGCGGAGACTGCGAGCCAGGCCTCCTCGTCCAACATCAGTGTCTGACCTCACAAATGCGCTTCTGGAAGAACGGTCAAAAATACCCATAAACACACTCCTAAACAATGTTCCCTCTAATTTTTCATGTGTCTGAGCAAACACACAAACTCCCTGAGCGGTCCCTTTGACCACTGTGAGCAACATCAGATGTGTGCACTGTGGTCACGCCAGCATCGCATCTATCCAAGTTACTGTACATGGTTTATTAAAAGAATCAAATTTCAGCATTTACATTTCTGTTAGAATACTTTTCATTAAGTGCTTTAGCCCACTTACAATAAAAATTACAAAAATCTTGTTCATGACCTGTGTAGTATGTTAACGCTATTGGAAGTATAAATATTTAATTTGAAATATGGCAAAACATGAACTGCCGACCAAACCAAGCCAACTATAAACTCCAATTTTGAAAACACACTGAATATTTTTATTATAAGGCACTGACTTCCAGTGTGTGAAGCTGAAACATAAAACCATCACACGTTCCATACATTAACACATGTTGTTAGGGGAAACAGTTGAATATGGTGTGTTCATTTGTTACACACAGGAGGGAGACTGCATATTACATCAAGGCTCCAAAACAAACAATCTACGGCTAACAACATGTGTTAATGTATGGAACGTGTGATGGTTTTATGTTTCAGTACGGAACTGTTAGAGCGACGCACACACAGATGTATGCGGGTTGTCATAGTAATGTTTATACACACGTTAATGTTCGCTACTGTTGTAGATGTAATCAATATAAAGTAAGCAAGTACAATGCTTTAATCGTCCATTCTGTTTATTGACACGATAGTCAAGAAAGTAAACAGAGTAAACAATATTCAACTGTTTCAACCTTTTTAAGTCGTGGCCACGATCTCATTCCATTCCCACTATAAGTCGTGGCCATGCGTTATTAAGGCGTGGGAACGCGTTAATAAGTCGTGGCCACGCGTAATTTTTTTTTAGGGGATGTCACCTTAGGGGCTCCGTACAGAATGAATTGTTATGTGTTTATTTTATTTTCAATTCAGGTTGGATTTTTTTTGTGCGCGGTTGGATTTTTTTGTGCGCGGAGACCGTGTCAGCAGTGAGCAATTGCGCACGCGCGCAGCTTAGAGGGAACATTGCTCCTAAACCTTGTGGAAAGCCTTCCCACAAGAGTTGAAGCTGTTATAGCTGCAAAGGGTGGGCCAACATCATATTAAACACTGATGTCCTCCTCATGATGATGAAGGTGGTTCATCAATCATCCCCTGATGTAACAGCATGGCATTACTGATCACACCAACATGGTGAGATCTCAGTCTGTGTTTCTCCTAAATAGCATTACATACCCTGCGGACCAACACGGCTTTCATCTTCTCATTATTGGAGCGCCGCAGCACCATGGCCACGGTTCTCGTTTCACACCTATATTTTTGAAAGTGTGTGGGTTCTGAAGTACCAGGTGGTGGGAATGAAAGTTTGGAATGATTCAGCGCCGTGCTGAAGGTGACGCTTTAATAAGAGAGATCTTCTGATTGGATGCTAGAGGGTTGCTGGTGGCACTGACTGAATAACACCCATCCTTATTGACGTAACATTTTTAACGATTGTGTTGTTACAAAAACTGGGTGACCACACCCTGCAGAATGAAGTGGTGCAGCCGGTGGTGTGGATGTTGTTTTAACTTGGGTTTAATTCTTGTTTCCAGTGGCTGTCTGTGCAGAGTTCGAATCTTCTAGTTGTCCAAGTGTCACTGGTCTAGGTGCACCAAACTGCCCTCTCAAAACATACCAGTAGGTGGATTAGCTCATGCAAATTGCTGCTTGGCATAAGTCATTAAGTAAGCTATGATGAAGTGGTGCCCGGTCCGGGGTGCATTCATGCCTTATGCTGTGTTCACAGGCAGTTTCAGATCTAGTCTAGATCACTAGTAAGTAAAAACTACATGGAAGATTTGTCCCTTGGCCAAGGCTGAAATGAAAAAAAAAATTATACAGGTACTCTGTTATGTACAAATATGCAGCTAAAGCACAACATACTGTATAGTATAATTACAGTTAAAATTATATGAACAACAACATAACAACAACAATAATAAAAATAATGACAATAATAATAATAATAACAAAAGTAACAATAATAATGATAATAATAATATTATTAATAATAATAATAATAATAATAATAATATTAATAATAATAATAATAATATTAATAATAATAATAATAATAATAATAACAAAAGTAGCTATAATAATATTAATAATAATAATAACTATGTCACAAGTGTAGATCAATAGATCATCTGCAGAAACCAGTGACTGTAAGTAAAAACTACTGCATGTTTTTGGAAGATAAAAGACGACTGATTTGACCTGTGTTACTGTGCAGCGCCCTTTCTGCCAGCTGTGCCACTCTGCCACACATCAGAACTGGTTTCCTATCTCAGTCCTCTCGAGAAGACATGGACTGTACTGGAAAGCCCAGTCTGTGATGGAAAAACAACACATTTGTTGAACTATGATTTGAATTCTGGTCTAAGATCCCACCAGAGTGAACGCAGAAGCTCCTTAATGGACGAATTTCATGTCGTTCACAAGTGTGTGCAGACTTATTAATGCAGAAGGTTCAAATCTCAGCAGGTCTGAGTGCAGGACAGGATCTGATACTCCAGACGGGTTCTTAACTCTGATCCACTGCAGCGCAGGTTGTGTTTACTCTGTGTCTGCTTGTTTTATGATATTTTTTGATGAATAATGGATCACAAATTTTTTTCTTTCCTCCACAAGCTCTTTGAGCGGCTTTTGATAAATCCAGCGTGAGCGCCTGATGCATTAGCGCTGGGCTTTTAGCTCCGAACAGCCCCAACTTTTAACAGAACCATTTACCAAAGTGTTCTCTCTTTTGGGCGGGGCCGGGCTCGAACCAGGTTTTTCGTAAGCAATTTCATCTAATTTTTCATGTTGCTACCCTGGTAAGAACCTTCTACTACAGCCGCGCAGTTTTATCATGTAGCATTTCCGCTAGATTTGAGTTTTGAACATCACAGCACAGACACTATGACTTATTTATTTTATTTTATTTATTTAACAAATGAAATTCACAGTCCAGACAGTTTCAGGTCTGGAATAACAATTAAAGTGTTCAACTACCAGGTCAAAAATATACAGACAGCACTACTGGGGACAGTCATAGCCTATTGGGTGGGACTTTGGGCTATCAATCGGAAGCATCTGAGCCTTCAGAAGAAGCATCTGAGCCTTTAGAAGAAGCATCTGAGCCATCACAAGAAGCAGCTGAGTCTTCAGAAGAAGTAGTCAAGCCTTCAGGAGAAGCGGAGCTGTTGGAAGAAGCAGGCGAGCTTTCAGAAGAAGCAGCCGAGCCTTCAGAAGCAGCTAAGCCTTCGGAAGAAGCATCTGAGCCTTCAGAAGGGGCAGCCGAGCCTTCAGAAGAAGCAGCCAAGCTTTCCAATGAAGCAGCTAAGCCTTCAGAAGAAGCAGCCTACCTTTCAGAAGAAGCAGCATAGCTTTCAGAAGAAGCAGCTGAGCCTTTAGAAAAAGCAGCCGAGCCTTCAAAAGAAGCAGCCGATCCTTCAGAAGAAGCAGCTGATTCTTCAGAAGAAGCAGCCAAGCCATCAGAAGAAGCATCTGAGCGTTGCTTTTAGAAGAAGCAGCCGAGCCTTTAGAAGAAGCATCTGATCCTTCAGAAAAAGAAGCCGATCCTTCAGAAAAAGCAGCCGAGGTATCAGAATAAGCAACCAATTTTTAGAGGAGAAGAAGAAGCTTTTGAGCCTTCAGAAAAAGCAGAGCTGTTGGAAGAAGCAGCCAAGCCTTTAGAAGAAGAAGCCGAGCTGTCAGAAGAAGCAGCTGAGCTTTGCTTTTAGAAGAAGCAGCCAAGCTTTCAGAAGAAGCAGCCACATTTTCAGAAGAAGCAGCCAAATCTTCAGAAGAAGCAGCCGAACCATCAGAAGAAGCAGATGATTCTTCAGAGGAAGCATCTGAGCCGTCACAAGAAGCATCTGAGCCTTTAGAAGAAGTAGCCAATCCTTCAGGAGAAGCAGAGCTGTCGTAAGAAGCAGCTGATCCTTAAGAAGAATCACCAAGTGTTGCCGCCACACTACCAGCTGCACCATCAACATCATCATCCTCCTCTGTTATTTCTTTTTCCTCTTGGTACCCGTAGGCGCACCATGTTAAAATATTTTGGGATGCGGGCGCTGTGCCGCTGCCCTCTGCTGCTTTATTGACTTTAGCAGTTCAGAGTTTAAACAAAAACAGCAGAGAAGTAATCCCTTCATTATCGACGGGCATTAGGGTGCCCACGGTGCCCGCATTAAATTACACCACCTGACTGAGCCGACACGGAGACGGCTGATGTGTTTGTGTCGGTGTCCGACATTGTAGTCGAACCGTTTCACCCGGGATCGATCCGCCAACAACCAGCAGTATTTTACAGAGCAAATCAAGGGGTGAAAGTTTGGGCACAGGGCACGAAGATTATTTTTAAAAGCTTTTTGTGCCAAACGGTGCCAAAAGAAAACTAAATAGCACCAAACTGCTCCTAAATAGCATTATTTATTTAGGATTTTACACAGTCTCATGCAAAAGTTTTGACACCCCTGCTTAAATTCTATGTTTTTAATAATAGTAATAAAACACCTACAAGCCAGGGACTTTCACAGACAGTCTCAGCAATTACGGAGGGCCACGCTGCTCTCTCTGTATTCCTCCACCACTTCTCATACTGCCTGGGCCAGACAGAACGACCAGCGGTTACGCCATCCATCTTCCCTTCGACCTCCCAGGTCACTTCTGAGCTTACCTTTGGACTTGTGGGAGGAGACCAGAGCACCTAGATAAAACCTACACAAGGTGAACATGAAGGAATCGAACCCATGCCATTCTTCATGCTAAGCGACAGTGCTGCCCCCTGCACCACCTTAAAATATTTGATTTCTTTATTTACTTATTTAATAATATTTAAAAAAATATCAAGTAAATAATCGACAGATACTTTGATTCATAAATAGCCGCATGTATCCCGTCTATAAACAGCTCTGGCGTGGTCATTCATCCCTCAGAAGATTTACCAGTGTGCCCAGCCTTGCGTGAGGACTCGTGCCTAGTGAGAGATGGTGAGTGTCGGGATGATTAACACCCAGCCACCATCTTTGATTCTAACTCGGAGAAGATGCCAAGAAACCAGGAGAAGAATGTGGGGCACCGAAACATTCACCCTGCACAGTGTTCCGGAAAAATCTAAATGCCTGTTTCCACTGCACAGAGAACCGGAACCATTAGAATCAGATCTACAGTATATACAGTACAGTACCTGTACACTTGCAGTTGTTATTGTAGTTCACTTAGTGGGTTGCCCATTGTTTTTAGTATATGCTTTGGACTCACATTGACCCTGACCATGCTAAGCTTTTACTGAATTGATGAATGAACTGATGATGTTTGTCTATGCGCTGGTGTATGTGGAACACATTACATTTTACATTAAAAGTACTGTGACAGTCTGTCTAAGCAATTGAGGCTCAAGGTCCTTGCTCAGGGGCCGAACAGTGGCTACCTGGTACTGGGGCTTAAACCAGCAACCTTTTGATTACTAGTCTAGTAGTTTAACCTCTAGCCTAAAACTGTGGAGCATCAACTCCAAGTACCATTATGACCATTTTGGCACCAGATTAAAACTGGGACACGGTTCCAGTTTCCTGGTACCAAAAAGAGTTCTAGACTTAAAATGTCTAGTTCTTGTAGTACCACTTTTTCCATTACCAGTACCAATGGTTCTACTTATAGAATCACTACTTTCAGTTTTTTTAAGTTTTGGTACCGAAGTTCCATTTCAGGTTCTGGGTCTTCTGGTTCTTCCTGAAGCTTCTAGTCTTTTTCCATTAAAAAAGCTACCGCATTTAGTAACGAAAGTGTCAGCAGTAATTTCAGCTCTTCACTTCTTCTACCAAAGTTTTTTTTATTATTATTTTTAGTACCAGTGATACCAAAAGTACCAGTTCTAAGACTTAAGTTCTGTTTCAAGACCCAAAGTTTATTACTAGTACCAAAGGTCCTTCTTCTAGTATGCATGCTTCCAGGTTCTTTTGGCACCAAAGTTTAATTTTAGGTACCACCACTTCTGTTTAATCTTCTATTTCTGGTCCTAAAGCTTCTAGTTGCTGTATGTCTTTTTTTATTTATAAAGGTTCCACTTTCAGTACCAAAAGTGTAAGTAGTAATTTCAGCTCTTCTTGTTTCAATAACAAAGCTTCAAACTCTTCTATCAAAGTTATTATTTCAAGTATCAGTGCTACCAAATGTTCTAGTACTAAAGTTCTATTTTAAGACCCAAAAGTTCCAGTTTTAAGTTCCAGTAGTTATTTTTCCGCTAGTTATTTTTTGGTACTAAAATCCTCAGTTCCAGTACAAAAAAACATTACATTTCAATACCAAAGTTTTAGGTTTTTGGGTACCAGCTCTTTGAGTTTTGGTATTGAAACTGGTAATTGGTGGAGTCCTAAAGTCCAAACTCTCAGTTTTTTACTGGATATTTTTCTTATTTGAGTGAGTACGTGAATGAAAAATGAGTGAATGAATGAGTAAATGGGGGAAAACATTAGTGTTTGTAATTAGTGTTTTTTGTAGAAAGATTTTTGCAGGCTTTCAGGTTCTTTTGGTTCCAAAGTTTCATTTTAGCTTCTAGCTGCAGTATATATTTTTCATTTATAAAGGTTCCACTTTTAGTACCGAAAGTGTAACTAGTAATTTTGGCTCTTCTTTCAATAACAAAGCTTCAAACTCTTCTACCAAAGTTATTATTTTAAGTACCAGTGCTACCAAATGTACCGGTTCTAGTACTAAAGTTCTATTTCAAGACCCAGAAGTTCTATTACCAGTTTTTAGTTCCAGTGACAAATGTTTCATTTTTTGGTACCAAAGATCTCAGTTTCAGAACAAAAACCTCCAGTTTCAATACTGGGCTGACCAAAGGTTCCAGTTTCAGGAACTAAAGGTACTTAAATGGTTCCTGGAGTACATTGCTGATTAATTGGAGCCGTTTTTGTGTGTGATGGATCTACTGTGAGCCAAGAACACCTTGCTCATACTGTGGGTTTGAGTGAGTGAGTGAGTGAGTGAGTAGGTGAGTAGGTGAGTGAGTGAGTGAAGGGATTAGTGTTGGTATTTCTGTGGAAAGATTTTGGCAGTTCGTGTTTTATGACAGACCGTGGAAAGAGACCACTGTTCCATACACTCTTAATGGTCGCAGTTAAAATAGCCATATTTATTTGGACATAAAGAGTTCTTTTTTATTTTACTTTAGAGATGTTAGAGAAATCTTAGCAGGTTGGTCACTTCTACGTAAATTTACCACTGTTCCAGTTTTTCTCAAATACAGGGAGAATGGCCTTCACTGTGGTTCGGTGGAATCCTAAAGTCCACTAGTAATTTTGGCTCTTCTAGTTTCAATAACAAAGCTTCAAACTCTTCTACCAAAGTTATTTAAGTACCAGTGCTACCAAATCTACCCAAAAGTTCTGTTACCAGCTTTTAGTTCCAGTAACAAATGTTTCATTTTTTTGGTACCAAAGATCTCCAGTTTCAATACTGGGCTTTAGGGTACCAGACCTTCCAGTTTTAGTACCTAAATAGAATATTCATTAGAATATTTATCATTTCAAGGACCAAAGGTAAAGTACCAGTTGACGAACTAAAAATAGCTGGAGGTGGTTCCTGAAGCACGTTGCTAATTAATTGGAGCCGTTTTGGTGTGTGATGGATCTGGTGTAAGTCGAGAACACTTCATCCATACTGCGAGTTTGAGTGAGTGAATGAGTAAGCGTGAGTGAGTGAGTGAGTGAGTGAGTGAAGGGATTAGTGTTGGTATTTCTGTGGAAAGATTTGTTTGTGTTTTATGACAGACCGTGGAAAGAGACCACTGTTCCATACACTCTTAATGGTTGCGTTTAAACTAGCCATATTTATTTGGACATAGAGAATTCTTTGTTATTTTACTTCAGAGATCTTAGAGAAATTTTAGCAGGCTGGTTACTTCTGGGTAAACTTAACACTGTTCCACAGCCCAGGACTTTTGACCCTCAGTTTTTCTTGATATTGTGAGGAATTAGGTAAGTAAGTAAGGGAAAAGATTGGTGTTTGTACTTCTGTGGAAATATTTTGGCAGGTTGTTGCTTTAATATCAGCAGTTCTGATTAAAATAAAATCAGTGAGAGCGGCATCAACACTTACAGGAACGTACAGAACGTTCTGATCATAATCTTTATCATCATCATCTTCAGTGCTTCAAATGGAAACAATCATTTACCAATGAATCAGCAAAATGATTCTCTAATTCCGTCAAAACGCTACTGAGTCAGAATTATGAATGAATCATTTTATAGAATCGACTCCTTAATGACTCAGTCAACGCAAACGCAATTTTAATCTTAATTTGATTCATTTCTAATAATAATTCACTATTTAATCTGATTTAATTCCAATTCAGGTTTGGAATCTTCATCATCATCTTCAGTGTTAAGTCATGCAAATGGAAACAATCACTCACCAATGAATCAGCAAAATGATTCTTTAAATCCGTCAAAATGCTATTGGGTCAGTATTATGAGTGAATCATTGTACTGAATCGATTCCTTAATGATTCAGTCAACGCAAGCGCAATTTTAATCTTAATTTGATTCATTTCTAATAATAATAATTCACTATTTCATCTGATTTAATTCCAATTCAGGTTTGGAATCTTCATCATTATCTTCAGTGTTAAGTTCTACAAATGAAAACAATCACTCACCAATGAATCAGCAAAATGATTCTCTAAATCCGTCAAAACGCTACTGAATTGATTCCTTAATAATTCAATCAACGCAAGCGCTATTGCAATCTTAATTTGATTCATTTCTAATAATAATTCACTATTTAATCTGATTTAATCCTAATTCAGTTTTAAAATCAGACAGATGTGACCAGAGATGAGGTTCATTTCAGATAGATTCATTACTTCTGCCTATAAAGCGCTTTTTTTCGGCTCAGCTGAACCCATTTGTTGAGATTGTGATTAGGGTGGCAGCGTGGCACCTCATAGGGGACATTTTTTCGAACCAGGAGAGGGCTGTTTATCATCATTTACACCGGGCGGGTAGGACTGAATACCAATTAGGCTGTGCCCTCTCCCTGGCACGGTGCGTTTCTAATCATTAGGCCTTGAACGTCAGCCGGAGCTCACGTCAAATTTCTGAATCAAACACAAAACCTGGCATCAGTTTGCGGGGCGTCTCACCGCCGGGCGTCTGATGATAATCTGATAAAACATCCATCAGATCTGATCTGCTCGTACTGGATGTGTATTAGACATAATACTTCATTATTTGTCGGTGCACAGATAGAAATCGTGTCTCGAGGCACAGAATGAGCTCGTGTGAAGAATTTATATAATATCTGTATAAGAGTTTGTTATACAAGCGGCCCGGCAAGAGGGGAAACGTTTCAGTGACGCGTGGGTGGCTTTAAATTACAGAACGCCACGTCGATGCCCGAGAATTTGCACTTATTTCTGTTTCCTATCCTTGGCGCCGAGCACCAGTACCTCCAGACTTCCTCTTCCACACACTCTCGTCCTGCTCGCTGCCTAATTGTTGTGGGATTTTGCTGTGAAGTGGCGGCTTTTCGATTTCGCGGCTCTGAGGAGAGCGCGGAGACGCTGAAATTGCCTCGTCGCTAAATCTCGTTTGGTGCGGAGAACAGAAAACAAAAAGCCCGAGAACAACAGCAAACGCGGTTAGCTGGGCATTATTGCTGGCACTGTTTTTATTGAAGAGAAAAATAATAAAACAACAACCACAATTTGAGGGTAGGTGGTGTAGAACTTATTTTCAAGCTATCCACATTTTGTTCAGGATTTTTACCGCGACCAGGAAACACTAACGATGCTTCAAAAAGAAAAACAAAATGAAATATATTTATTTAATAAAAATGGTGTCAATTTGGTTCCACTGTGGTTTACAAGGTGTAATGTAAAGCCTCCACAAGGGGGCGTTCATGTACAGAATTATTTTGTGTTTATGTGCCTGTTAAAATTTGTTTTATTAATGATCAAATAATTATATATTAATTTATTTTAAATAAATAATGATAATATAAAATATTATTTGTATTTATTTTGTACATTTATAATAATAAATAATCATCTAATATGAACTATTAAAAAATAAAAAAATTAATTAAAATAATACATACATATATAAAATATTATTTTTAATTATTTATTTTAAATAATAATAAAATATAAAATATTAAAAAATAAATGTAAAAAAATAAATAAATACATAAAATATATATATTTTTTTTTTTTTTTTTTTTTTTTTTTTTTTTTAAAAAACTTAATTATTAAAAATGGTGGCAATCTGGTTCCACTGTGGTTAACAAAGTGTAACGTAAAGCCTCCACAAGGGGGCGTTCATGTACAGGTTCATTTTGTGTTTATGTATCTGTTAAAATTTGTTTATTTAATTATTAAATAATTATTATTCATTTCAAATAATAAATAATAATATATAATTAAAATATTAAAAATACAAAATAAATACAAATAAACAAACATCTCAAATAGAATATTTATTTATTTATTTTTTTTAAACGTATTATTTAATTAACTTATTTTTTTTAAACAATAAATAATAACAAAATATAAAATGATAAAAATATAAAATAAATAAATGTATTATTATTTATAAATATTATTTTTATTTTTTAATTTTTTTAAACCCTGGTGTAGATCACCGCGCCTGTTTGGAGTCGTGTTAGGAGAAGAAGTTCCTCCCCCAGACCAGATCAGACACTCTAATTAAATCAGGCATGATCTTGGCATTCAGGCTCGGTGCCTCCATTTAGCCCCGTTCTGCCTTTTATTTATTCAACGAAGAAGAGACGAGACGAGGCGAAGGTTCGGACCTCTGCTGCCCTGTCTGAGGCTTCTGAAACAGAATTAGATCTTCTCTTGCTCCTGCTGTTTGCAGATGATTGAGAGGGTTTCTACTAGTGTTTTGGGGGTGCTTGGTGCCACCCACCTCAGATTACAGTTCAAGTCAGAAGCTGCTTAAACACAGGTGGCGCTCTGTACGGTCAAGCAGGCTTTGCATTAACCAGTGGTCGCTTAGTGGTTAAGGTACTGGACTAGTGATCAAGTCTCACCCCTGCCAAGTTGGCACTGTTGGACCCTTGATCAAGGTCCTTAACCTTCAACTTTTAAAGCTTTAGATATTATTTCATGTTTGCTTCCTATTTTTTAATAGTTTTATATATTTTTTGCTTTTTGATCTTAATGCTGTCACTGGTATGTTTTCATTGTTGGATTAATGGATTAATGAATGTTTGTCGTATTTAGCTCATGATGCCTATAGTAATTAGATCTCTCTTTTATTTTCTCTCCTCATGCTTATCCCGGCTCCTCGTGTCCTTCCTCCTAACCTCTGATTGGACGCGGATTGAAAGGTATGTGACATAAATTTATCTTTGATCTGCTGCGTTGTTGTTTTGAAGGAATTTTTTTGTTTGTTGGTTTTAAACATGAAGTAAAGTGACGGTGTGTCTCTGCTTTTGTAATGCTTGTGTGCGTTTTTGATCACTAGTTACGACATGTAACACATCATTATCTTTATTATACATGGTGTTATAAGATGAATCAGAACTCCAGCAGTGATGCTTCACTGCTCTTCATTGTTACACATATTTTATATTCTACCTGGTTTATGAGTGAAAGTCTTGTTGGGTCAAAGCTTTTCAGCTGGAAATGTATTTAGCGCTGTCGCCTCACAGCCAGAAAGGTCCTGGGTTCGAATCTGTGTGGAGTTTGTATGTTCTCCCTGTGTCTGCCTGGGTTTCCTTCCACAGTCCGAAGACATGCAGTCAGGTTAATTAGAGATACTAAATATTGGCCCTAAGTGTGTGTGTGTGTGTGTGTGTGTGTGTGTCCTGTGATGGACTGGCAACCTGTCTGGGTAGTGGATTAGACCCACAGTGACCCTGACCAGGATAACGCGGTGGTAAAACAGACAGTGAGTGAATAAATGAATGAATGAACATATTTGACTATATTTGGTAGAACCATGTGACCTCACATATATCTCAAGAGTAAAATTCATCATTCCTTCTATAACGACAAGTTGTCCAGATCCTGACGTAGCAGCCAACCTCCACACCATCAACCACCACACCATGGTAACCAGCGGGTAGGGCTTTGGGCTATGAACTGAAAGGTTAAGAGTTCTGCCATGCAGCCACTGTTGGACCCTTGAGCAAGGCCCTTAACCCTCTCTGCTCCAGGGTTGGCATACATGGGCTGACCCTGCGCTCTGACCCCAGCTTCCAAACAAGCAGTAATAAGCGAAGAAAGAATTTTGTTTTACTGTGTATCTGTATATGTATATATGACAAATGAAGGCGTTCTATTCTATCACACTACCACCACCACGTTTCACTGTTGCTAAACCGCTTTTACTGTGCTTTTAATCAGACGTAATACAACTCTTGCTTTCCTAAAGGTTTGAAGATCATCTAGTTGCTTTTTGGATCATCACTGACCTTAATTGTGTCTCTAAACGTCGGTATTTGTTGCTGATTGTTGGTGAAAGTCCATCATGCTTAGGTAGATTTACTACTGCTTGGCTTTCACTGTGGTTCGGCATAGTCCCAGAGCTTTATAACTGATTTAGTGTGGAATTGTTCTTAGATTGGTGCTCAATGTTCCTGTAGAAATGTTAAGGTGACTGCTTGATGAGTGGATAACAAGGGGTGGGGGGTTGCTGAGCTGATTGAAGGGATTCGATCCTTTCTTCACAGGGCTGATGGGAGTTTATACAGTACAGCCGATATTTACGCCTCCCCTCGATGAATGACGCCGAGTTCTAATCAGTCTATGGACTTGTTCTCACCTTGGCACTAACACTGGCACATTTTCAAGGACTTCTCAAAGACGTTGGCACCTGCTCAAGGCTCAATCAATGAAAAAAAAGATGTAGAGATTGTAAAAATGACATCGATAGATCCCACGCTAACAGTTCCTAATGACCCGGAGAACGAGCCCGCGGATCAAAGTCGTTCTGCAGGGAGGAACGTCCACGACACACCAGGTCGTCTTTACTGTAGTAATCATGAAGAAACAGCACGTCGTCCTGCTTGTTCTGTTTAATTAATGTAGAGAGCCGAATGTATGTGGACACCTGACTATAAACTTCAGTAGACATCTAAACCTAGTGAGCTGCCTTACTGCCTACCTGATCAGCTGCCTCAGTAGAGACGATTGTAATAAAACATCGAACTCATAAGGCAGATTATTTAGACGCTCTACTTACACAGCGATTACATCACTGCAGTTTTATCTTACTAAGCTAACACAGTTAGCCTCAGGCTATTTAAACCAATGGGCTGAGGCTGCACTTTATGCAGATTAAAAATCTATACGAATTTATTTACATTTGTCCGCAAAAGTTTGTGCCGCACTGAATGCTGGGATTGCCTTAAGTGCTGAGGAAGCATCAGACTCTCCCTTGTTATTCAGTCAGATTATCACTCAGAATTAAGGCGCCTCAGTAGGAGCATTTAAATGTATCTAAGAATTTAGACACGCCCTCTTCTCAGGAGCATTTAAATGTTAACTTTAATTTAATTTGACATCTCGGTCCAAAACCACATGCATTAATGTAGGTTGTTTTCTGTTTGCAGCCATAACAGCTGCCACTCTTTTGGTACCACTTTTTACAAGATTACAAAGTGTCTGTGGGAATTTGTGCCTAACAGCAGGCACTAATGTTTAATAAGATGGCCTGGCCTGCATTTGGAGTTCCTTCTTCTCACTATACTCAAAAATCACGTCTTTATGGAGCTCGCTTTGTGCTGGAACATACAGGTATGTACTCAGTAGTAATAGTAAAAGGGGGCGTCCACATACTTTTGAAGCAGTATAGATCTGGTGGGCGGTTTGTATCCTGATTCTTCTCCTTTGAGGAGGGAAATATGCAAACCACAGAGTCGTAGTGCTTCATTCCACGAGCGCTCGGCACCGGACAAACTGATTAGGGTGGCGTTTGTGGTAAGTAGCTGAAATACACAAACCGGTTTGAGCTGAAATTACGACTTTACTTCAATTTCACTGCGGACGGAGACTTTCACTGTTTGGTCTGAAGTGCAGCTCTGTTCTCTGAATGAGCTCAAAACTAAGGTGCTGGAACAGAAGACGTGGCTGTAAATCTGGTGATCCATCGTAGATCAGTTGTTGGTTGAACCTTCACACTGTTTACAGTGATTACTGCTTGTACTGATTTCTGCTTGTAGGGTGGCACGGTGGCTTGGTGGGTGGCTCGGTGGGTAGCACTGTTGCTTCACAGCAAGAAGGTCCTGGGTTTGATTCCTAGGTGGAGCAGCCTGGGTCTTTTCTGTGTAGAGTTTGCATGTTCTCCCCATGTCTGTGTGGTTTTCCTCCCACAGTCCAAAGACATGCAGTCAGGTGAACTGGAACTACAAAATTGTTCTAAGGATGACTTTATGTGTGTGTGTGTGTGTGTGTGTGTGTGTTTGCCCAGTGATGGACTCCCAGGTGTCTGTTGGATGGCAGGACAGGTCAATAGCTGAGTGCTCAAGCTCTGAGCGGTGCTGGACTAGCGTATTAAACCGTTGCACCACCTGAGCACCCTTAACCAAACTTAGTCCTTAATTCTGCAGTGGTATAAATACACACTATGGCCAAAAGTATTTGGACACCTGACCATGCGTGTGTCGGATGCCCCATTTTAAAAACACATTGTATTAAAACAGAGTGACCTCTATGTGATCTTTTTACCTATAACAGCTGTTACTCTTCTGAGAAAGCTACTAACTAGAATTTAAAGTGTCTGTGGGAATTTGTTCTCCCTTCATTTAAACAGTCAGTAGAGTATTTTTTGCTCTGTAAATTGGAATGTGACCCTGAAAAGGATAAATCAGTTGAATAGATGAATGAATTAATGAATAGATGGATGGATGAATAAATAGATGGATGAATGAATTAATTAATTAATTAATGAAAGAATGAATAGTTGAATGGATGGATGAATGAATAGATGGATGAATTAATTAATTAATTAATGAAAGAATGAATAGATTAATAAATACATGAATAAATGAATGAATAGATGGATTAATTAATGAATGGATGAAAGAATAGATAAATGAACGAATAAATAGATGAATGAATGAATGAATAAATGAATAGATGGATGAATGAATGAATATATGGATGAATGAACAGATGAATGAATGAATATATGGATGAATGAACAGATGAATGAATGAATATATGGATGAATGAACAGATGAATGAATGAATACATGGATGAATGAACAGATAAATGAATGAATAGGTAAATGAATGAACAGATGAATGAATGAATAAGTAAATGAATGAACAGATGGATGAATAGATGAATGAGTGAATGAACAAATAGATGGATGGATGAATGAATGAATAGATGGATATATGAATAAATAGATGGATGAATGAATGAATGAATAGATGGATATATGAATAAATAGATGGATGAATGAATGAATGCATAAATAGATGGATGAATGAATGAATAAATAGATGAATGAATAAATTAATAAACAGATGAATGAATGAATAAATAGATGGATGAATGAATGAACGAATAGATGGATGAATTAATTAATTAATTAATGAGAGAATGAATAGATGAATGAATAAATAGATGGATGAATGAATGAATAACTGTTGCTTGTAGTTGAGGTTCATCTACAGTAAAGAGACATTAGTGACAATTTATGTTGTGTAGAACCAAACACACCCAAAGACAGAATGTTCTCCAGATGTGGTCCGGTGTAAATTTGAACCCGTCTAACTATAATAATTAATAATAATAATAATAATAATAATAATAATAATAATAATTAAGCAATAGAACACGAGAGGGAGTGTGCTATCGCCAATAACATCAAGGCTGTGATTTGGACGATTTGGCATGAGCCGAAGGCGAGTGCCGTAGATCATCACAGCCGTGATGTTATTCGCGATAACACATGACCTCGAGTGTTCTATTGCTTTTATACAACAGTTTTTACAAAATAAAGAAAAGAAAATAAATCAAAGATTATTATAGAAGAACATGATGTCTTCAGCAGTCGGCCCTGGTGATAAATGCCAGGGTGTAAAGTATGCTGCTGTGTGGCGGACGCTGTTGCTGTGGTGAAGGAGACGCCCTCATTAGGAGCGTGATGAGTACTGACCAGTTTTGAAGAAGTCGTTCCACCTTCAGTCACTCAGTCAATCACTTCACTAGTGCAGCTGATTAAAAACAGTCCAGACAGGTCAGAGTTCAGCCAAAACACATCGAATTTTACATCTAGGTTTTAATTAAAGGGCACAAGCACTTTCTCACTTTTTTCTCTCAATCTGGTCATTTTTAATTCCAAATTCCTGGCCCAGGAGAGGTGCAGACTAGCACCTGAACCATCCAGCGGTGGATTCTCACAGAGAGCTGTGTCATATTTTAAGAGACATGCTATGCCCTTCATGCCTCATCCACCACTCATGCAGGCGCCTTGATCAGTCAGCAGAGGTCAGCCACGTTGACCTTCACTCCTCAGATGACCTCTGCTGGATGGCAGGACAGGTCAATAGCACTTGAGTGCTCAAGCTCCGAGTGGTGATGGGCTAGTGTTTTAGACCGCTGCACCATTTGAGCACCCTTGAGTAACTTTAATCCTTAAAATAGACAGACAGACATACATATAGATATACTGATAGATATACAGGTAGATGGATGGATAGATAGATAGATAGATAGATAGATAGATAGATAGATAGATAGATAGATAGATAGATAGATAGATAGATAGATAGATATACAAAAAAGATAGACAGACAGACAGATACTTTATTGATATAGATACACAGACTGTGACCAAAAGTATTTGGACGCTTGACCATGAGCTTGTTGGACACCCCATTTTAAAAACAAATGGTATTTAAACAGAGTGACCTCTGGAATTTGTACCCTTTCAGTCACACAGTCAATAGAGTATTTGTATGGTTGGGCACTGATGTTGGTCAGGAAAACCTCTGTTGGTGCAGGGCTGAGGTCAGGGCTCTGTACAGGACACTGAAGTTTCTTTAACCCTTTAAAGCCTTCTGATAATGTAGAGGTCTCAAAAATGCATGTATCAAATATGATACGCTTGGCGTTATAGGGTTAAGCTTTTCTTCATGTCTTTATAGAGCTTGCTTTGTGCACAGGGGCACAGTCATGCTGGAACAGGAAAGGGACCTTCCCTAAACTGTTGCTGCAAAGATGGAAGCATGTAATTTCCTTTATATAATTGACTTAATACACCTGCTAGCAATTGCTGTGACTGAAACACATGAATTCAGTAAATAGAAGCATGTCCCAGTACTTAGGCGATCAGACGGGGGGCGATTACTTTTTCACAGCTCTGTATGTGTTACAGCTGTAATGAAACTCCTTGGTCTATAAGGACTCCTCTCTGCTCCCGGCGCTGAATCTGAACTGATGACCCCGCAGGAGAAACATCAATCACACATTAAAAAGACGAGAGGAATTAAAGCTCCGGCTCCTCAGAGCAATCACACAGAGTCTGGTGTCACCTTCAGATCTCTCGCTTAGATCGAACCCGATCAGATCTGAGAGAGACCAGAGGGGCGAGATGAGAGGAGCAGGCGGGGGGTGGGGGGGCAGATCATAATTAGTACAGGACATGGAACGGGGGGTTAAATGAAAGCGATGTTTAATTAACCTCCTGTACATTCACCCTCCATCAGATTTCACATTAATTAATGACTGTAAAGGAATCACTAATTGGCCTCTATTGCAAAATGATCTCAGGAAATATTATCCCCGTTTTTGTTCCCTAAATCAAAAGGAAAAGGCCAAAGCCTTTGAACTAATGATCAAAATTTTAAATAATTATTCACCCCCTGTCTAGTCGTAGGAATGACTTTGATCTCACGCTTTGATGCCACACATTACCTGGCCAATTCAACACTGCTAGTAAACACTTGATAGTAGACATGTTTGTAAAGCATTTCTGAAGCAATAAAACAAACAGGACAATTTCATAAGGTCTATCAGTATGGTAGTTACCGTCCACATAAAATAAGGTATGCACCAGGATGCACTATGGAAGAAGGCAAGCCGGCGGAGGCAGTGTGATGCTTTGGGCAATGTTCTGCTGGGAAACCTTGGGTCCTGCCAGCCATGTGGATGTTACTTTGACACCTAAGCATTCCAGACCATGTTCACCCTTTTATGGAAACGCTATTCCCTGATGGCTGTGGCCTCTTTCAGCAGGATGATGCGCCCTGCCACAAAGCAAAAATGCTTTAGGAACGGTTCGAGGAGCACAACAACCAGTTTGAGGTGTTGACTTGGCCTCCAAATTCCCCAGATCTCAATCCAATCCAGCATCTGTGTTACGTGCTGGACAAACAAGTGCGATCCATGGAGGCCCCACCTCACAACTTACAGGAGTTAAAGGATCTGCTGCTGACATCTTGGTGCCAGATACCACAGCACACCTTCAGGGGTCTAGTGGAGTCCATGCCTCGACGGGTCAGGGCTGTTTTGGCAGCAAAAGGGGGACCAATACAATATTAGGAAGGTGGTCATAATGTTATGCCTGATCGGTGTACATTTACATTATAGTACAGTACAACAAAATTCTTTTTTTTTCTCGTATCCCAGCTGGTTTGGAAGCTGGGGTCAGAGCTCAAGGTCAGTCATTGTACGGCGCCCCTGGAGCCAAGTGAGTTAAGGGCCTTCCTCAAGGGCCCAACAGTTTCTGCATAGCAGAACAACAATGTTTTTGTTTTTTGTTTTTTTTCACGTGCCATCCAAGCGTTTCTCAAAGGTCTTCACCAGCACCCAAAGGTTCAAAAGCACTGATCATCTTCCTGTCCTGCTTTTTTATTGTTTAGATTTCATATCCATAAAGAACCACAGACATGATTATCATTATCTTCTTCATCATCTTTATCATCTGGACAGTTCTGATCATTGTTTATTGCTGTTTTTATTTACATTCTTCCTACCGTCCCGACTTTTAATAAAATATGGTTCAATTTTTCTGATCATTTGCATTCCTGCACCCACACTCACACAACCTGTGAGAAAACAAATCATGTGCGTTCAGAACCCGCGCTCGGACGTGCTCAGTAATAATGCAGCTTTTATTAATGTTTTATTTTAATGTGGATGAATTTGATTTGTTTGCTTTTGCTTGGATTGAGAGATGATGAGAGATGATGAGAGTACAGACGCCTCACTCATCTGCTCTTATTCTCTTTAGTGAACTTTTATGGCTTTTATATAAACAATCCATGATTTAAACCCCCGTCCTTAATTAATTATGGCTTTCTAAATGTTAACTGCCCATCAGATTGCCCCCAGCTAACCCCCCCATCTCGAACAGCTCAGCCAGCAGTGCCATCCTCTGCCAGCGCTATCAATCCCAACCAATTAGTGCAAGGTCAGGACGAGAGCGCCGGCTTATCTGTCCTCGCTCGCTTCACTCAGCTCCTCATGACTGAGAATTATTCAATCATTTCTGTTTGATTCCTTGAAAATGAGCAGGAATTTGATCTCTGGATTTACATGCTGTGGTGTGAAAAAGTAATTGCCCTCGTTATTGTAAACGCGTCACACTAAATTACACAGAGACCTCAATTAAAATAAAAAGTTATTATTATTATTTCTTTTTTTTCACTTCTATTCATTTTCATGTCTTACCACTGTTGCATCCTGGTCAGGGTCATGGTGGTTCAGTTATTATTATTATTATTATTATTATTATTATTATTACCATATTTTTATTATTTAATAATAAGAATGATAATAATAATAATAAGAAAAATAAGAATGATAATAATAATAATAATGACATTAATAATAATAATAATAATAATAATATTAATAATATCATAATCATAATAATAATAATAATTATTAATATTATTATTATCATTCTTATTCTTATTATTTTTTTACATTATTATTATTAGTAATATTATTATTAGTAATAATAATAATAGCAACAAAAAATAATAATAAGAATTTTTATTACCATCATTATTATTATTATTAATTATTATTAAAATTATTGTTGTTATTATTATATATTTTTAATATTATTATTTTTATTATTATTTTTAATCCCTATTATTGATAATAAAAAGTAGTAGTAATAACACATCAATTTAAAACATTTATTACTATAATGATTATAATTATTATTTTAATTATTATTCTTATTGTTGTTGTTTTAATAATAATAATAATAATTTTTATTATTATTATTAATACTACTACTGCTAATAATAATATCATTATTATTTTATATATTATTATTATTATTATTATTATTTATTGTTATTATTATTATTATTATTACTATTATTATTTTTTTATTATTATTGTTATATAATTTAGTATGAGCATTTAAAATTATTATAATATTTGTTAAATATTATTATTATTATTATTATTATTAATAATTTTATTATTATTATTATTATTAATTTTATTATTATTATTATTATTATTATTCTATATAATACTGTATAAAAGTCTTCTTATAAATTAGAAATATAAAAATTTTGCACTGTACAGAGCTTTCTATCTAAACTCTTGTTAGTCTGTGTTTAACCCAAATCTGCCATCAGTTTGAACGCATGTCAGGTGCATTTGCATACGAACTAGCATTGCTAATTGCTCCAGGTCATCTGTGTATGTAGATTCAGTAAAGCAGAACATCATGACGTTGACGCTGTCTGTGATGCCTGACCGCAACGGTCACTATCGATCTGGACGCATGTCAAGAATATTAGCATACAGGCTAGACTGGCTAATCAGCTGGGGTGTGTGGAGCTGTGGATGAAGCGCTGAGTTTGAATGTTTGATAGGTCTGAAGCATCTGCATGGTAAGACCACGTCCCATCGTCCAACAGAATTTAGATTTTTTTCTTATCCTGCATTTGAATAAACAGAAACAATTAACTCTACGATTAAATCTGATTTACTCAAAGGTCAGATCATTTCACATCATACATCCAGCGTTCAAATTTCACTGAGTTGTAAATGTGTGAGGCAGGGATGTAATATAGTTTCAGAATCACAATAAACTGGCACACACACAAGCTTTACAGTATCTGTGACCTTATCATCCACACCAAACCATAATACCCACGATGCATTACAAAAAATATTTATTTACCTCCGACTCTCTGCAGAACAGAACAGACAATCCAAATCCACTCCTTCAGGCAGATTCATTTATTTTTCCTCCTTCTTTTATATCACGTGGATGGTCAGGTGGGTGTGCGTCGGTTACCTGGGGAACACATGGCACCAGGATGCACTATGAGGCAGTGTGATGCTTTGGGC
Organism: Trichomycterus rosablanca; assembly: GCF_030014385.1. Classification (NCBI taxonomy): domain Eukaryota; kingdom Metazoa; phylum Chordata; class Actinopteri; order Siluriformes; family Trichomycteridae; genus Trichomycterus; species Trichomycterus rosablanca. Next base: position 34,182,869 of record NC_085997.1, on the reverse strand, counting down.
AATGTTCTGCTGGGAAACCTTGGGTCCTGCCATCCATGTGGATGTTACTTTGACACTTATCACCTACCTAAGCATTGTTTCAGACCATGTACAACCTTTCATGGAAACGATATTCCTTGATGGCTGTGGCCTCTTTCAGCAGGATGATGTACCCTGCCACAAAGCAAAAATGCCATGCCTCGACGGGTCAGGGCTGTTTTGGCAGCAAAAGGGGGACCAACACAATTTTAGGAAGGGGGTCATAATGTTATGACTTCTCAAATCCTCAAAATCCGCATATACAAAAACAACACTTGACAAGGGCTATAGACGATATAAAAATTACCCACCTGAAAGGAACCAGTTCAAGAACCAGAGTTCTTTTGGTCGAAATGGGCTAATAGTGTTTCTGCTAAATACATAAGTCAGGGGAAAAGGTATTGGGACAGTGACTTCTCGCCTCTTTGACTCTTGTCCTTTTAAAAAAACGATTGGAATGGCCGCTCAGGTGGCGCAGCTTTAAAACAGACGCTGGAACCAGAGCTTGGATCTCGAATACATCGTATTAATCTCAGCTCTGCCTGCCGGCTGGGCTGAGCAACCACATGAACAACGATTGGCCTCTTGTGTTTAGATAGGGGTGGGATATTAAAGCCGGATAGGGTCTCTCTCATAACTAATGCAATTACGACCTCTGCTGGCTGATTGATGGCGCCTACACAGAGATGGGAAAAGAGTGATCTCAGGGTGTGTCTCTCCGTACACAGTGCTGATCTGCACTGCACTCGTCAAAGTGTAGGTGATAAGATTCATACGGCTGCTGCCCATGTGTTGGAGGGGGCGTGGGTTAGCTTTGTTTTCTCAATCAGAGCGGGGATCGGCATTGGTGGAGAGGAAGCATGACGCAATCGGGCAGTTGGACGCACTAAAAATGAGAAAAAGGGAGAAAATGCATAAATAAAGTATATATTAAAAAATAAATTGATTGGAATGATGTGACGTTCTCTCCATGAAAAACAAACTGCCTACAGAAGAACATCGCCTCCACTCTGTACCCACCATGATTTAATCCATCTCCAACGACACTATACTGAGTTAATTAAAAACGAGCTGATGGGGGCGGGTCAGCGCCCAGATCCTAAATGTCAAAACCTAAACCGCGGTTTAGTGAAACTTTTCCTCTAATTGAAAATCAGTTCGTCTGAGAAAATTATGTGGTGCAGTGATCGTCACATCCACACTTCACATGATGGCTGATCGACGGTGCCTCATTCTGAAGGTCTTTTCTAATAGATTTTTTGAACATGACTGCAGGGATTTATTTTTATTCAGCCTTAAAAGGATTAGAGATGTCGAGCATGGATGTTTGGTGAAAAAATTTGACCCACAGGTCTTGAAGTTCTAATCCGTAGAACATGGTTAAGGCAGCAGAGCATCATCATCATCATTATTATTATAATTATTATTATTATTAATCATTAATCATTAAACAAAAATAAATAAAAATAAATAAATAATTTATATTATTATTATTATTATTATTATTACAAATAAATAATTCATATTCATATAATAATAATAATAATAATAATAATAATGGTAATAAAATTATTATTATTATTTATTTTTAAATTATTATTATTATTATTATTATTATTATTTTATTATTATTATCATTATTAGCATTTAGGGTTAATTAATTGATGCCTAACAAGCTCATGGTTGGTATCCCAATTCATCATGAAGGTGCTGGTCCAGGCTTTGTCGTACCACAACAACCTTGCCAAATTATTTCTTTACTTTTTACTGTGGTGATTGTAGTCTCTTATTTGTGATGACTGTAGTCTCTTATTTGTGATGACTGTAGTCTCTTATTTGTGATGACTAGTCTCTTATTTGTGATGACTGTAGTCTCTTATTTGTGATGACTGTAGTCTCTTATTTGTGATGATTGTAGTCTTATTTGTGATGATTGTAGTCTCTTATTTGTGATGACTGTAGTCTCTTATTTGTGATGATTGTAGTCTTATTTGTGATGATTGTAGTCTCTTATTTGTGATGATTGTAGTCTCTTATTTGTGATGATTGTAGTCTCTTATTTGTGATGACTGTAGTCTCTTATTTGTGATGACTGTAGTCTCTTATTTGTGATGACTGTAGTCTCTTATTTGTGATGATTGTAGTCTTATTTGTGATGACTGTAGTCTCTTATTTGTGATGAATGTAATTATATTTGTGATGACTGTAGTCTCTTATTTGTGATGAATGTAATTATATTTGTGATGACTGTAGTCTCTTATTTGTGATGAATGTAATTATATTTGTGATGACTGTAGTCTCTTATTTGTGATGACTGTAGTCTCTTATTTGTGATGATTGTAGTCTTATTTGTGATGATTGTAGTCTCTTATTTGTGATGACTGTAGTCTCTTATTTGTGATGATTGTAGTCTTATTTGTGATGATTGTAGTCTCTTATTTGTGATGATTGTAGTCTCTTATTTGTGATGATTGTAGTCTCTTATTTGTGATGACTGTAGTCTCTTATTTGTGATGACTGTAGTCTCTTATTTGTGATGACTGTAGTCTCTTATTTGTGATGATTGTAGTCTTATTTGTGATGACTGTAGTCTCTTATTTGTGATGAATGTAATTATATTTGTGATGACTGTAGTCTCTTATTTGTGATGAATGTAATTATATTTGTGATGACTGTAGTCTCTTATTTGTGATGAATGTAATTATATTTGTGATGACTGTAGTCTTGTTTGTGATGACTGACGTTATATTTGTGATTACTGATTATGACGGGGAGATTGTAGTCTTATTTGTGATGACTGATCATAATTTGTGGTGACTATAGTCCTGTTTGTGTTGTTTGTGATAATTGTAGTCTTATTTGTGATGACTAGTCTTTTATTTGTGATGATTGTAGTATTATTTGTGATGACTGTAGTCTCATATTTGTGATGACTGTAGTCTAATTTGTGATGTTTGTGATGATTGTAGTCTCATTTGTGACGACTGTAGTTATGTTTGTGCTGATTGTAGTCTCATTTGTGACGACTGTTGTTATGTTTGTGATGATTGTAGTCTAATTTGTGATGAGTAGTTATATTTGTGATGACTAGTTATGTTTGTGATGACTGTAGTTGTATTTGTGATGACTGTAGTCTCGTTTGTGATGACTAGTCATATTTGTGATGACTGTAGTTATATTTGTGATGACTGGTCTAGTTTGTGTTTACTAGTCATATTTGTGATGACTGTAGTCTCATATTTGTGATGACTGTAGTCTAATTTGTGATGTTTGTGATGATTGTAGTCTCATTTGTGACGACTGTAGTTATGTTTGTGCTGATTGTAGTCTCATTTGTGACGACTGTAGTTATGTTTGTGCTGATTGTAGTCTCATTTGTGACGACTGTTGTTATGTTTGTGATGATTGTAGTCTAATTTGTGATGACTAGTTATATTTGTGATGACTAGTTATGTTTGTGATGACTGTAGTCTCGTTTGTGATGACTAGTCATATTTGTGATGACTAGTTATATTTGTGATGACTGGTCTAGTTTGTGTTCACTAGTCATATTTGTGATGACTAGTTATATTTGTGATGACTGGTCTAGTTTGTGTTCACTAGTCATATTTGTGATGACTAGTTATATTTGTGATGACTGGTCTAGTTTGTGTTCACTAGTCATATTTGTGATGACTAGTAATATTTGTGAAGACTGTAGTAATATTTGTGATGACTGTAGTCTCATATTTGTGATGACTGTAGTCTCATATTTGTGATGACTAGTAATATTTGTGAAGACTGTAGTTATATTTGTGATGACTGTAGTCTCATATTTGTGATCACTGTAATCTTGTTTGTGTTGACTAGTTATATTTGTGTTGACTGTAGTTATATTTGTGATGACGTCTCATATTTCTGATGACTGTAATCTTGTTTGTGTTGACTAGTTATATTTGTGTTGACTGTAGTTATATTTGTGATGACTAGTCTCATATTTGTGATGACTGTAATCTTGTTTGTGTTGACTAGTTATATTTGTGTTGACTGTAGTTATATTTGTGATGACTAGTCTCATATTTGTGATGACTGTAATCTTGTTTGTGTTGACTAGTTATATTTGTGTTGACTGTAGTTATATTTGTGATGACTAGTCTCATATTTGTGATGACTGTAATCTTGTTTGTGTTGACTAGTTATATTTGTGTTGACTGTAGTTATATTTGTGATGACTGTAGTCTCATATTTGTGATGACTAGTTATATTTGTGATGACTAATAATATTTGTGATGACTGTAGTTATATTTGTGATGACTAGTAATATTTGTGATGACTGTAGTAATATTTGTGATGACTGTAGTCTCGTTTGTGATGACTGTAGTTATATTTGTGATGACTGTAGTCATATCTGTGATGACTAGTTATATTTGTGATGACTGATCATGATATGTGGCGATTGTAGTTTTATTTGTGGTGACAGACACCAAGTTCTTGCTCTGATGTTGCTTCCAGATAAAAACTGGACATGAGGTGTTTATGAGATTTGTCTCATTCTGCTCTCAGTATTTGTGTCTGTAGCTTGCACGGCTGTAATTGTTGTCTATGTAGAACGTACTGACTATCAAACCCTGGTGTGAAGTGTAACACAGGCATGACACGCTTTCTTATATCAACAACCGACGTTCCCCAAAACCAGCGCTCTCTACAAGAGGAGCTTCGAGTCGCTCCGAGATCTGAGACAGGACGCTCCTAACCTCCGACTGTTAAAGCAGCGTTCCAGTCTGATTGCGGCGCGTACGTCAGGTGGATCAAACAGTTCGGTGAAAAGGTTTGACGCAGCGCCACGCCGAGCGCTCTTTCTTCAGCGGCTCTCAGAGACTTAAGTGGAACGTTACAATGAGCAGCAGAAGATGAGCAGATACCCTGAATACTTCATTCACGCTACCTATAAGTGCCATGTTCCCGCTTCGTCGTATTATTTTGCTGCTGGGGGATGAAAAAGAGCCCGGCACCTTTTCTTCCTTGAAGAAAAAAAAGAAAAACAACAAAAAAACACACAAAGCCTGAAGCACAAACGCACAAAATGGGTGTTTTTTTTATTCAAAGAGCACATCTCCACAAAGGCGCCCTGTTTCATTCCATTATTCTGGAGTTTTCTTTAACCTGTCCCTGTCCTACTTTACCACTCACGGTTTAATCTGATACTGTAACACCGCTCTCGTGCTGGTCGAGGAGAGCTACAGACTTGCACGAGCACTCAGATATGTGAGTGACCAAAATATACAGTGAGTGCACAGCAAGGGATTTTGGGAATCTATGTAACCTGCTTAACGTTACTAGACCAATATATATATACATATACACTTATATCAAATTTGTTGTTTTGCACTGGGGCCCAGGAGCTCCTAGTTACGCCACTGCCTCTGAAGCTCTACAGTGGTGATGGCCTAGCGTAGCAGACCACTGCTCCACCTGAGTGTTTAATGGCACGCTCTCCCTGTGTCTGTGTGGGTGTTTTCCAGGTGCCTTAGTGTTACCCAACCTTCAAAAACCTGCAGTTAGACTGCAGTTTCAATTCCATTATAAACACCTAGTAAGCTACCTTGCTGCCTACTGCCTACCTGATCAGCTGCCTCAGTAGAGTGGATTCTAACATCGAACTCATAAGGCACTACTTACACAGCGATTATGCCGATTACGTCAGTTTTACCTTAATGAGCTAACACAGTTAGCCTCAGTTCATTCAAACCAATGGGCTGAGGCGGCACAACCCGCTACCATGCCAGCTAACGTCTCCCTCCGTGTACTGAAAACGGTTAAACTGTCCCTGACGAACCCGAATTTACAAATAAACGACACTTGTGCACCTTTATACACATTAGACATCACTGAGAATTTATTTACATTTGAAAAGAACTCCGTTGGTTGCTCTGCATTTGTCCGCCATGTTTGTCTTTTTTTTCCTATTTTTATTTATGCATTTTCTCCCAAATGTATATATGAGGTGGGTATATTGCTGCTTACGCCTCCTCCGACCCACGCAGCCTTTAGTGGAACCCTTTTTCATCCATGCACTCTGCACAGGCTCCTCTCTATCTGCCAATCAGGGTCCTTACACAGTGTTTGAAGACCCCACCCACATATTCCGGTCATGCCGCCCTAGCAGAAACGTGTCTGCTGCAGGTACTGCCAATTATGCCCACTGGATGGCGGCATAACCGAGGAGTTGAACCGAGGAGCTCAGGATCTCGGCGCTGGTGTGCTAGCGGAATATCCCACTACGCCACCTGGGCGCTATGTTTGTCATTTTTAAGAGTTGTGCTGCACTGAATGCTGGGATTGCCTTCAGCGCTGAGGAAGCATCGAACACTCCCTTGTTATTCAGTCAGATTATCACTCAGAATTAAGGCGCCTCAGTAGGAGCATTTTAAATAATCTAAGAATTTAGACACGCCCTCTTCTCGGGAGTGTAGGATGATGTAAAATGTGTCTGTGTAGAGAGATCACCAGGTTATCAGACAGACCCAGTGTGTCCTCTCAGAATGTATATTTTATTTAAGTAGCACCAGACCTACTGCTGTTATGGAATAAATAAACCCTGGTACATTTTGTTCTTAAGTAGCTTCCATTAAGACTCACGGTAGACCGAGGTCACTTCAGTCTTTAATGCTGATGGTCCTGCATAGAAGCTCATTAGTGTATTTTTTAAAGTACCTTTATTATTTTAGTTATTTTATAATGACGTGAGTGCTGCACTGTCTTACTACAATGGTACCTTGTAACTCAACCTCCCTAAACTCAAAATCTTTAAAACTCAATGCCCTTTGGCAAGAAATTTGTACCCTCAACGTGATCAGTTTCTTTTTAATTTATTTATTTAATTTCAAATTAACAATAAACAGGCGCTTTGTTCAGCATTTGGCTTCAGCAGTAAAACATCATCAAATTGCGAATATGAGACAAATCTGCATTCGTGTGTAATAACCGTCAAATTTCAGAAGCATAAGGAAACAATAAAGAATTAAAGCTGAAGTGCAGGTTTTATTGTATTTAACTGTTTTTAATTGTAGTTCAGTGTTTTTATATTATATTTGTGTTATTTTCAGTATATAAATATCAAAAACAACCCCATTATTTTACATGAGCCTAAAATATATGCAGTTCCATGGGACCATGGAACACATTAACAGGTTTCCCAAACATCCTTATGGAAAAAAATACTTTGAAACTCAACGTCTTTAAAACTCTCCCACTCCCAGAACCAACTGATGTCGGGTTAGTAATCAGAAGGTTTCTGGTTCAAGCCCTACCATGGCCAAGTTGCTGCTGTTGGGCCCTTGAGCAAGGCCCTTAACCCTCGACTGTTTAGACAGTATACTGTCACTGTACTGTAAGACGCTTTGGATAAAATGCTAAATGCTGATAATATAAATGTGTAAAGTGTTGAGAGAAAATATTAATACACACACACACACACACACACACAGACACACCTCGGGGCAATTTCAGTATCTCCAATTAACCTGACTACATGACTGTGGGAGGAAACCAGAGCTCCTGGTGGAAACCCACACCGACACATGTAAAACTTCTCACAGTGCTCCACCTGGGAATCGAACTCAGGACCTTCTTGCTGTGAGGCAACAGTGCTACCCACCGAGCCACCGTCCACACAGTTAAAGCTTTGATGTGTAAAAAGTCACATGTTGCTGGTCAGAAGTTGAAGAACAAGGCCGCTCAGGTGGCGCAGCGGTAAAAACACACGCTGGAACCAGATCTCGAATACATCGTATCGAGTCTCAGCTCTGTCTGCCGGCTGGGCTGAGCGTCCACATGAATAATGATTGGCCTGTTGTTCAGATAGTGGTGGGATTAAGCCGGATAGGGACTCTCTCATAACTAATGTAGTTACGACATCTGCTGTCTCATTGATGGCGCCTGCACAGAGACGGAAAAAGAGTGCTCTCAGGGTGTGTCTCTCCGCACACAGAGCTGATCCGCATTGCACTCGTCAAAGTGTAGGTGACAAAATGCATACGGCTGCTGCTCACGTGTCGGAGGGGGCGTGGGTTAGCTTCGTTCTCCTCAAATCAGAGCGGGGATCGACATTGGTGGAGAGGAAGCATGACGCAATGGGGCATTTGGACGCACTAAAAAGGGAGAAAATGCATTAAAACTAGGGCTGTCGAAGTTAACGCGATAATAACGCATTAACGCAATCTCAATTTAACGCGATTAAAAAAAATAGTGCCGTTAACGCAAATTCTAGTTCATGTTGAGACTTGACTGGTAGAACCAACGTTTTAATGTCGGACTTGCCACCGTTGTTCATTTGCGGTTTGTTAAAATAATATAACTGAGCGTCGTAGGGATGCACTTGCATAATAAAGAAATAAATACACGGTATATTCACAAGTTGTCGGGAGCAAAACACTTCATTAACTTAATCTGTTACGGCACTGAATACCGGAGTCAAGCACGCTAGTCCATGAACTATGGAAGCCCCAAAAGGGTCAAAACACACTCACTTCGTGTAGAAACGTCCACTTTTCACATTTCACTTAAAAAACCTTGTTTTCTATAACATTTACACAGATTTTATTTAATGCGATTAATCGCAATTAACTATATGAAATTCTGAGATTAATCACGATTAAAATTTTAAATCGTTTGACAGCCCTAATTAAAACAAAATAAATATTAAAATACGAAGTTAAATAACAAAATTAGAAGCATTTGAGTTGTGTTTTATTATATTTATTTTATTATGTTTTATATGATTTCCACTAGTTTTTTTCCACTAGCTTTGGCTCTGACCTGTTGATGTTTGTTAAGATTATTTATTCAGGTTCTACTCACTCCTACATATCCATACATACCCCAAGATTTGGAACGTAGCCCCTTGCAGCCTTGGCAGAGCTATTTCTGAATAATTAAAACAAAACAAAAATCCATAAAATTGGCGAGAGTCTAAAACCCAGGCGCTCTTTTACACAATACAGAAGCTCTTCTCCGTTTAAGCCAGATATATCTTATAATCTGATAATCCGTCACCCTGCAGGCACGCAGATCTTTATTCAGCCGCTCGCTCTGCATTTATGTTTTACCCGACCTGCCAATACTTGATTGTGCTTCTCTGCTGGTGTAATTGAGTTTGGAGAACTGGTTTGGCGTCCCACCCCCTCTCTAACGGGCGAAATCTACCTCCTCCACACTCTCTAACAGCCGGAGTCCACCCCATCCCCATCGCCACCCCCCATCCCCATCGCCACCCCCCATCCCCCGTCTCTGACAGTCTGAACCCACACACAGTGCTTTTGTATTTAATGAGGACTGTAGTAGATCTGTGTGGAATATAAATGGAGTGGATTTAGCTGTGCGAGCTTCCACCTGACCGGAGCTTCACTAGGTCCGCCTGATTTAGATTATCGCTCTACATGACGTGCTAAATAGTCCAGCGCTGTAGCATTTCCCGTGGCTCTAATCCATACCCATATCTACTGCACACTGTGCTTTATAAGGCCTACATTTCCAGATGTTGGTGGGGGACTCAATCTTCCTTCATTACACACTTGTAAACAATAACCAGGACTCTCGTGTTGTGAAGCTTGCCAGACCTCGATTATTTGTGGATTTTTCTTGTGTATTAAGGGTTGTGAATCGTCTTGTTTTGGCCTGATTCTGGACTGTGTTCTGTTTTTCTTTGCACTTTTTAATGCTCAGTGTAGATTTGCAATCTCTTGACTCATTACAATGTGCTTTGAGACACAGCCCTGGCACCACCTAGTGTCTGAACATTTGAACTGACACTGAAATGTTTAGTATTTTTAGATTCTACAGGTTTAGTTTCAAACTAGTGGTCATAAAAACGTGAAGGGTTTACAGATGAAATATAGTATATACACCGATCAGCCATAACAGTAAAACCATCACTTTGTTTCTACATTCACTGTCTGTTTTATCAGCTCCACTTACCATATAGAAGCTCTGTGTAGTTGTACAATTACTGACTGTAGTCCATCTGTTTCTCTACATACTTTGTTAGCCCTCTTTCATGCTGTTCTTTAATGGTCAGGACTCTCCCAGGACCACTACAGAGCAGGTATTATTTGGTTGGTGGATCATTCTCAGCACTGCAGTGACACTGACATGGTGGTGGTGTGATAGTGTGCTGGAGCGCTGCTGGAGTTTTTAAACACCTCACTGTCACTGCTGGACTAAGAGTGGTCCACCATCCAAAAACATCCATCCAACAGCGCCCTGTGACCACTGATGAAGGTCTAGAAGATGACCGACTCAAACAGCAGCAATAGATGAGCGATCGTCTCTGACTTTACATCTACAAGGTGGACCAACTAGGTAGGAGTGTCTAATAGAGTGGACAGTGAGTGGACACGGTATTTAAAAACTCCAGCAGCGCTGCTGTGTCTGATCCACTCATACCAGCACAACACACACTAACACACCACCACCATGAAAGTGTTTACTGCAGTGCTGAGAATGATCCACCACCTAAATAATATCTGCTTTGTGGGGGTCCTGACCATTAAAGAACAGGATATCCAAGATATCTGAGTCCATCGGAAAGCTGAGACTTATTTGCATGTTGTGTGCATGTCTTCGACAGACAGAGGAGCAAAAGAAAACTAAATTTATGTGTTAATAGGAAACAATAATAAAGCTTAAAAAACAGCAACAATGCATACAGTGAAACAAGGATGCTCACTGTTGTTTTGGGGTTGATTTACTGTCTCTGGCAGTCGAGGCCTTAAATCTGTGTAAAGCACAACAAATTCAGAAGACTATCTACACAAGAAAAGGAACAAGCAGCCAGATATCGGAGTCCATCGGGAGGCTGAGGCTTTACCAGCAGGGCAATGACCCAAAACAATTCGAAAAAAAAACCATCTGACATTGGTACAGATGGGTAGAAAATATTGGACTGTCTAAATTCTATTCTAAATCTTTATAAAAAAAAACCTGATGCTCACAGTTGTTAGAAGGTTTCTTTCAATGTCTTTCTTTTAGAAGACATTTAGGAAAGAAGCTTTGAGAGCCTTTCACAAACCCAAGGACGCTTTACAAAGTAAATATTAGGGGAAAGAACACAATGAAGCTGAGACATTGAGAAAGAAGAATGACGTGCAGTAAAGTGGAAAGTTTTAGGTTGAGCGCCGTTAGGTTGGTGCACTTTCATCTAGAATGGATAAGTACAAAATATTGGATGATTCTAAAGTACTTGATGAGGCCTGATTTAAATCTTATTGAGTGGTCAAAGGTTCCATCAATAAGTAAAGTGGACCGACCTACCAGTTAAATAGTGCATTATTTTATTTCTAAATAAAAGGGTACCCATAATTCTGCCCATGACTGTGGGCATGTGATGACACCGTCTTTAATAGGCTTTGAAATTCGTGGAATTGATGCGCCATGCGTCCTCTTAATCAGTCCTCGCTCTGATGCGGCCCGGGCAGGAATAAACACACGTCCACTCCAGGGACGTTCGAAATAAGACGTAATGAGCACCCGTCATCATCATGCCTACCGCTCCGCTAAAACCCAAACAACTGGGTCCAATCACGTCCAATCGGCGTCATTTTCAATAGAAGGGTCGGAGAATTTTGTATATCGTTAAAGCTTCAGATGATTTAATTCAGCTCTTAAAGGGACCACGTCCTCATTTCTGTCCTCAGTGTCCTGCGGTTGTGTTTGGGCAACGTTCTGATCTAATGCAAAATTTGATCTAAAATTGATTTGGCTACATTTAAACCTTCGGTAAGCACTCATTCCAGGTCAGGGTCGTGGTGGGTCCAGATCTTACTTTGAAAAAAAACAATTGGTTTAGGGAAGTCATGCATCTTAAACCTGGTATCAAAACAACACAGTGTATCAAACACTCACTCACTCATTCAACCTATTGGGTCATATGGGGCACCCAAATACACCTGCTGGCATATTTGAGTGGGGTGCAAAAGCACTGGGGTACACATTGACAGGTGGGCAACCTGCCATACTACACACAGACAAATAAATGACCTGAATACCCACAATACCAACCCTGTGCCACACTGTCATTTCATTCATTTCTATTGTATTTACAGCTGAGGTCAAAATTTTACAGACACTCGTAGAAGACATGTATTCCATGCCAGTCTTGTGATTTCAATCAATATACGGATTGTTTTTTGCCTCGAAATGGATTGGCGTCCTGTCTGGGGTGCTTTACTGCACCGCACTCAGTGATTCTGGGGGACTGGACACAACAGGACCCTGGTCAGGATGAACTGGTGGTAACACGTGAAAATGAAATGAAATTACAACCAAATCTCCGAAAGTACAAAGTGCATGGAACAGTGGGCACTACAAAAACATGCAAGATTTTGGCAATGGTTTGGGGAAGCCCCTTTCCTGTTCATATGTGATCGATGTCCATAAAGACATGGTATTAGGAGAAGCTCCAGTCTGCACCGAGCCCCGACCTTAACCTTTTCAAACAGCTTGTAATGAACTGGAACGTCGTTTGCAATCCGGTCTGGATTGTTACACTTTCAAAGTCAGTGATTGCATAAGCTCTCTTGACTGAATGGCACAAATTTCCATAGACACACTGTAAAATTTTAGAGGCTGTTATAGCTGTAGTGATGTCTTGTTTTGGACTGATTCTGGACTGTTAATTAGTCTTGTTTTTATTTGTGTTTCTTAATGCATAACATGGATTTGCAACCACTTGACTCAATACAGAGGGGTTTGAGACACAGCCCTGGCACCACCTAGTGTCTGAATATTTGAACTGACACTGAAATGTGTAGTGTCATTAGATTCTACAGGTGTAGATTCAAGCTGGTGCTCACTGGTCAGCAGGGCGGCACGGTGGCTAAGTGGGTAGCACTTTTGCCTCACAGCATGTAGGTCCTGGGTTCGATCCCCAGGTGAGGCGGTCCGGGTTCTTTCTATGTTGAGTTTGCATGTTCTCCCCGTGTCTGCGTGGGTTTACTCCGGGTGCTCCGGTTTCCTCCCACAGTCCAAGACGTGCAAGTGAGGTGAATTGGAGACACTAAATTGTCCATGACTGTGTTTGATATAAACTTGTGAACTGATGAATGTTGTGTAATGAGTAACTACCGTTCCTGTCATGAATGTAATCAAAGTGTAAAACATGACATTAAAATCCAAATAAACAAACAAACAAACAAACAAACAAACACTGGTCAGCAAAACACTTTAAGTGTCATGTGTGAAGTGTTTACAGATAAATTATATATAACGGGGGCTCGGTGGGTAGCACTGTCGCCTCACAGTGATAAGGTCCTGGGTTTGAATCCCAGGCGGAGCGGTCCAGGTCCTTTCTGTGTAGAGTTTGCATGTTCTCCCCATTTCTGTGTGGGTTTCCTCCTGGAGCTCTGGTTTACAAGTTAGAGATGGAGATACAAAGTTACCCATGATGGTCTTTGACACTGAACTTGAACCGATGAATCATGGGTAATCTGTAACTACCTGTCCTGTCAAGAATGGAACCAAAGTGTAAAACGTGACTTCTATTAAAATCTAATAAATGAATAAATAAGTAAATGGACATAGAAAATATGAATAATAATGAAAAACTACAAATATTTTTGAGCTTTTTAATTAGTTGTGAGGGACGGGTTGAAAGAACTGTGTTATAATTGACTTCATGGAAAGGAATTGAATTCTGCAATTAGATTCTGCAGCACCTCGGCGCAGCCTCACAACACCCCAGGGTTCCTCGCTACGGACCTCCTAATCCAAGGCAACACACTTTAGCGTTCATTACGAATTCTTAGCGCATTACAAATGTACATTTTCATCCCTGTAGACAGTAATGAACTCGGCTGCTGTATCTTCCATGATGTGTAGCGCAATACATTAATATATATTAAAGCTCCACCACAGTACATCACGAACAAAGCTCGGCATAAAGAAGATTAATTTGGAAGGTGTGTGTGTGTGCGTGTGTGTGTGGTGGTGGTGGTGGTGGTGGTGTTGGGAGGATGGGGGGTTATTGGATGGTTCCATTTTTTAATAGGTATAGAATTATTTCCCAGTACGAGTGAAATTGCTCTACAAAAGCCTGGCAGGCAGAACTGATCTACATTTCACACTTAGTGCTGAGAACTGGTTTTAATAAAGGTTAACCTTTTCCACTTGAATGGAAATGTACCACAGGATGATGTATTACATGTTCCCGCCGCTCCCCCGCCCGCCTGCTCGCTCGCCCGCCCGCCCGCCCGCACCTCCTAGGTTCCATTTTCACAGCTGATGCTCCCTCAGATACGTTCACGGCTCACAGATACGTTCAGTTGCTCGTGCGGCTTCACAGAAGGATTTTAATTAGCCATGAGAAAAAAACTACCTTTGGTTCTTGTCCAAAAGGTGTCCACTTTTATTTGGAAATGCTTCCCATAAATCCCATAATATGTATCCCAAATTCCCATAGTTGTGAGAGTGGGGACTGTCGGACCTGCATTCAGTTAACAACAGTGGTGCAGCGCTAAAACGCACTGGTGCTGAGATCTGAATCTCAGGTGTGCTATCAGCTGACCAGGCGTCTATGCAGACTCCTGATTGTGGCTGTGGGTCTGTAGGAGAGGGACAATGCCGTTGAGGCGCCTGCAAAGGAAAGGTTCCCATTATTGTCCACAGTCAAGCAAGCTTTGTGTTTAGAACTTGGAGGCTGATAAAACCACTTTCTGTTCTTGTATATCGTTCTTCATGATGCTCCACACATTCACTACAGACAGGCCAGTCTAGCACCTGCAATGTCTTACTACAAAGCCACACTGTTGTAGCACATCATGAGCATGGACGTTGCCAGAAAGATAGAGAAGATCGATCTAGATGGAAGCAGATGTTGCGCCAGAATGTGTTCCTACCCCTCAGCATTGATGCTGCCTTCAGAGATGTACAAGTTTCCCATAGCAGTGGTCCGAACACACCTCCATACCACGACACATGCTGGATTCGCTTCATTTTTTAGGTATAGTCCACATACTTTAGTCCACATACTTTTGAAAGATTTGAGGTCAGGATGTGTATTTTGGGAGCGCCTGACTGCATATGAAAAATCTGAGGTTCCTGCAATAAAAATGGCTTTAGAGCGTACTACCACCACCATGCTTTACAGCAGGTGCAGTGTTGTTGGGTTGGAATGTCTGTGTCTGTCCTTGTGTTTTTCTCCTTCAACATACCTGCTGCTCATGAGGCCGAATGACTCAATCTGACCACTCAATCTAAGAGGGTCCGTGTGCACGCCAGCCTCTCAGCTTTAAACGTAAAGCTTGCTTGACTGTGGACAGTAATGTGGACTGTGTTCCAGCAGCTTTCAATTCACATTAGCACATACCAGAGGACCGCACTACTCTCACCGTATTCTTCCACCACTCATTGACCAGGCAGCAGGAGGAGAAACTAAGTGCTTGTCCAGCTGTCCAGCACCTGGGAGTCTTGATGGTGGTGGACTAACCGTATCAGACTGGTCCTTTTGAGTTTGAGCAGTTCAGATGTAAATGTAAAGCTTGCTTGACTGTGGACAGTAATGTGGACTCTGTTCCAGTAGCTTCTAATTCACATTAGACCATTCAGACTAATTTCATCAGAGCATTGGGTGAGAGTTTGGGTTGGTTTTTTTGTGTGCTTTCAACAGGCTCAGTCAAACTATCCTACTAACTTATTATATGGGCACAGAGAAGTCACCAGCTATATAAGAAGAATGCCTTTATTTGTTATATATGCATATATAGTACAACAAAGTTCTTTCTTTGCATATCCCAGCTTGTTTGGAGGCTGGGTCAGAGCGTTAAGTCTTTGTATGGCAACCCTGGAGCAGACAGGGTTAAGGGCCTTGCTCAAGGGCCCAACAGTGGCTACATAGCAGAGGCTGGATTTGAACCGACAATCTTCTGATTGCTAGCCCGAGGCACTCTCCACTGTGCCCAAAATTAATACCTGCAGTTTAAGCAATTGGCAACTTGTCAGAGGCAGGGCTTGAACCCAAAACCTTCTGATTACTAATCCAGCATCGCTGAGCTCGTAATCATGAAACGATATAGAGCAGCTCACATGTGGATGAGCAGAATTATGAAACGTTCATCCCTGCAGCATCTCGGCGCTTTTGGAGCACCGCGGTAACCGTGGTGATCGAGACAGACCCGAATGGACTGACCGGCGGTGTTTTTGTTTCTCATCGCGCCGGATAATCGGCTGGATTGAGAGGACGAGGCAGCTGGATGAAGGCCACGTCCTGTTTCCTCTCGTACACGGCTGAGGGGCGCGTTCGGAGACCCAGCCGAATTAAAGTGTCGTGTTCGATCAGCTCGCCCCGGGGAGAGGAGATGCCTGGTGTTGTCATGCAATCTGCTGGTGTCACAACGGTGCCAGGACGCGTCTCATTCACTTTCGGCAAAACCGGCTGTCGGACAGAAGGACAGTTAAAGCTCGGCGTCCACTCGTTATGTAACGGGCGGGATTTCAGGGACGTCCAGTCATCTACGTGCTACTGATCCTGCTGTCTTCTGTTAAATGATCCTAATTGGTCTGAATTAAAACGACTGTGTTACACTTAAATAATGAGACAAAACTGATCAGCGCTGGTGTAGCAATTAGTGGCGGTGTTGCCAAGCCCACTGACTCGGGTTCAGTCCTCAACACCTGTACTGACTGGCTTCTGAATAAACAAGTGAATGGGTGATGATTATGGGATGAATGAGTGAGTTTCAGCTTGTTTGTGCTCACAGCCTGGGCGTGTCTGAGGGAGGGACGGCTGGATGGAAATTCAGCAACATCTCAACACCTACTCGGACACACGTAAAGCCGCCGTGTACATCTGTACACCGGTCAGCGACTGAGTCTTACCACGTACCAGAGCACCATGCTTCTCTCTCTGTATTCTTCCACCACTCAAGCAAAGTCCTCGACCAGACAGCAGGGCCAGAAAGTGCCTGGCTAGGCAGGTAGCACTACCAAAAGCAAAACTTGACGGTGGTGGTGGTGGGCTGACCGAATCAGACGGGTCCACTTGAACAGTTTGACCACTTCGGAGGGAGCACGGAGGGAGTTCAGTGGTCAATAGCAAGCCAGGCCTTCTGATTCTACATCAGACATGCACAAATTCCCACAGTTAAAGCTGTAATCTCATATTTATGCTGGTGGTTTTGGAATAGGATGTGTAGTGTAGCCAGCAACGGAGTCTTACAGAGAGTCCTATCACGTACCAGAGGACCGCGCTACTCACTCTGTATTCTTCCACCGCTCATTGACCAGGCAGCAGGAGGAGAAACTGAGTGCCTGGCCAGGCTGGTAGCACTGCCGAGAGCCAAAGCCTGAGAGTCTTGGTGGTGGGCTGACCGTATCAGACTGGTCCACTTGACCAATTTGACCAGTTCAGCACGGAGAAATTTCAGTGGTCAACACAAAGCCCCGACCTCAAACCTATTGAAGAACTTTGGGATGAACTGGAATGCCGATTGTGAGCCAGGCCTTCTGATTCTACATCAGCAGGAGCAGAAACTGAGTGCCTGGCCAGGCTGGTAGCACAGCCAAGAGCCGAAACCTGCTGGGCTGACCGTATCAAACTGGTCCACTTGAGTTTGCCAGTTCAGGATGGAGGAACTTCAGTGGCCAACACAGAGCCTATGATGGTGTAATAGCTTGCTTGATTTTGGACAGTGTCATCCATATTTAAGTACCTTCAACCTGTTTCTTGGTGGTTCTTGAATACATCTGACCAGCCAGGCAAATTTCCTCCCAGCACACCTTGGTAATCAGACCACTGTTCCATGTGCTTTTTGATATCCCTGATCGTTCATCCTGGACGTTCCTCGTTCCTCTGGCTTCTCATCCTTGACATGTGCTATATGATATATCAGCCACGAGGGGCGTGACCCGGCCTCCCGAGCTTCTGCAGGGTATCAGAGGGCACGCCTGGCACCTCGGGCGGCGCTTGAGAGAAATAATTCATGTGGAAATTCAGCCTTTCATATGAGAACGCTTTCATGTAGGCCAGCCATGAAAAAAAGATGAGAACGTTCAGCGTAATTATGTTTTTTTACAGCCTTCAGAGCTTGATGGTCTTCAGAGTGTTTGAACGAGTGAAGCGTACTACAACAGGTCAAAAGTTTAAATACACTCGTTACAGACACGGATTTCAATTTTTAATGCTTTTTTGGTAATTTTTTCCTTTAATTTGGTCATATCCAATTACCTGATTGCATTCCGCTTCCTCTACTGCTGCTGACCTTCACTCCTGACCAAGAAGAGTATATATATATATATATATATATATATATATATATATACAGTGTATATATATATATATATATATATACTGTATATCTATATGTATATACGTATATTGTTTATGCATTTTCTCCCTTTTTCTCCAGACTTTTAGCGCGTCCAATTGCCCGATTGCGTCATGCTTCCTCTCTACCAATGCCGATCCCCTCTCTAATTTAATGAGAACAAAGCTAACCCACGCCCCCTCCGACCTGTGGACTGCAGCCATATGCATTTCATCACCTACACTAGACAAGATCAGCTGCAGATCAGCTCTGTGTACAAAGAGACGCACCCTGATCCGCACTTTCCCCCTCCTCTGTGCAGGCGCCATCAATCAGCCAGCAGAGGTCATAATTGAAATAGTTATGAGAGAGTCCATATCCGGCTTAATTCCCTGCCCCATATGAACAACAGGCCAATTGTTGTTCATGTGGCCGCCCAACCCAACCGGCAGTCAGAGCTGAGACTCGATACGAGGTATTCGAAATCCCAGCTCTGGTGTGCCAGCGTGTGTTTTTACCGCTGCGCCACCTGAGCGGCCCGAGGCACAACTTTTCTGACAAAAAATTACAAATATGGATGACGGATGTGCAGCAACCAACAGAGTTCTGTTCAAATATAAATAAACTCTCATTAATTTTTAATTTGTATAAAGGTGCACAAGTGTCGTTTATTTGTAAATTCATTCTTGTCAGGCTTGTCAGGGACAGTTTAATCGTTTTCGGTACATGTCGCTTGTGGGTTGTGCCACCTCTGCTCGTTGGTTTGAATAGTCTGAGGCTAACTGTGTTAGCTTAGTAAGCTAAAACTGCAGTGACAAAAAGTAGTGCGTCTACATAATCTGCATTATGAGTTCAAGTCTTATTAAAAGCTGCTCACTACGTTTTCAGACAGATTCCCGTGTCTACTGGGAAGTCGTTCGTATTTATAAAGACGCCCATGTGGTCGGTCATCCCGCTGTGGTGCTGGAAGCATATGTTCACCATTCCAAGTTCAGCGGATTTGAAAGCAGCTACATTAGCTGGTCGTTACTCGCTCTTATTTCTGCTCAGTCCATCTGCGGTCTTATTCGGTCGTACCCGCGTTCTAACATTAAACGGAGAAAAAATGAACGCCACACATGCGGCCATTCGCCCGCGCACTAGAGGACTCTCGGGGACTAAGTGATATTTTCCAGTCGAGCGGACCCTGCTGTCGGAGTTTCGTCTCTGACGTTGAAGTACTCAGTTCTTCTGATGGCGGAAGGGAGCTCTGTTCATTAGCTCCCCATCTTCCCCCTCCCAACGCATCAATTTAGCCTTTCATCTCTTTGTATTAGAGAAATACCGGCTCGGACGCATCGTCATGACAACCCATGGCTGGTATCGTACCGGTAAATCCAGGCCACCCACTCGTTGGTCCAAACAGTCTCGTTTAAAGCTGGGAACCGGCCTGTTTTGTCGTTAGCGTACTACTTTACTGGCAGTTTTATGTTTAGCTTTTTTATCAGGAAGATCTGATGATTAGGAGATTCTCCGGCTGTATCCCAATTCACACAATACTCCTTATGATACACTTTTTACTATTAGCATACATATTTGTATGTTTATGAAGCCATATTTTGGTCAACGTGAACATATCATAGCTTAATACAACTTAATACAACTTAATACAACTTATTAATGAGCTATTAAGTAATTCATTCATTCATTGTCTGTTTTACCACCAGGCAGCTGTATTGGACCAGTTTGCTGGTTCAAGCCCCATCACTGCCAGGTTGCCACTGTTGGGCCCTTGAGCAAGGCCCTTAATCCTCAATTGCTTAGACAGTATACTGTCATAGTACTGTAAGTCGCTTTGGATAAAAGCGTCTGCTAAATGCAGAATGTGTAAGTGTAAAGTACCACTGCTTTATCCTGGTCAGGGTTGTGGTGGGTCGAATTCACTGGGCGAAAGGCAGGAAACATCCTGGACAGGTTGCCAGTCCACACACAGGGCACACACTCCAGTTAACCTGACTGCATGTCTTTGGACTGTGGAAGAACATGCAAACTTCACACAGAAAGGACCCAGTCATGCTCAGTTTGGCCTGCCTAGTAAAGGAGGCGCACTCAGATTAAACTGTACTTCTCCCTGAGCCCGACAAACCATTCCCTGCACCTCATCAAGCGTTACTGGCTGAGTCTGACCCTTGACCCCTGATCCTTTATTTTTTGCCAGCGTTCTGTCAAATGTGTAATTATACTGGTATTTTTGTACATGTGCAATACCTGTACTGTACATACTGTAATACCTCTCAATGTGAAATTAAGCGCGCATGGTAGCACTGTCACCTCACAACAAGAAGGTCCTGGGTTTGATTCCCAGGTGGGGCGGTCCGGGTCCTTTCTGTGTGGAGTCTAAAAACATGCAAATGAGGTGAACTGAAGATACAAAATTGTCCATAACTGTGTTTGATATAAAACTTGTGAATTGATGAGTCTTGTGTAACCAGTAACTACTGGTTCTGTCATGAATGTAACGTCCTATTTATATATATATATACATACTTACCGATCAGCCATAACATTAAAACCACCTCCTTGTTTCTACACTCACTGTCCATTTTATCACCACTTACCATATAGAAGCACTTTGTAGTTCTACAATTACTGACTGTAGTCCATCTGTTTCTCTGCATGCTTTGTTAGCCCCCTTTCACCCTGTTCTTCAATGGTCAGGACCCCCACTGGACCACTACAGAGCAGGTATTATTTAGGTGGTGGATCATTCTCAGCACTGCAGTGACACTGACATGGTGGTGGTGTGTTAGTGTGTGTTGTGCTGGTATGAGTGGATCAGACACAGCAGCGCTGCTGGAGTTTTTAAACACCTCACCGTCACTGCTGGACTGAGAATAGTCCACCAACCAAAAATATCCAGCCAACAGCGCCCCGTGGGCAGCGTCCTGTGACCACTGATAAAGGTCTAGAAGATGACCAACTCAAACAGCAGCAATAGATGAGCGATCGTCTCTGACTTTACATTTACAAGATGGACCAACTAGGTAGGAGTGTCTAATAGAGTGGACAGTGAGTGGACACGGTATTTAAAAACTCCAGCAGCGCTGCTGTGTCTGATCCACTCATACCAGCACAACACACACTAACACACCACCACCATGTCAGTGTCACTGCAGTGCTGAGAATGATCAACCACCTAAATAATACCGGCTCTGTGGTGGTCCTGTGGGGGTCCTGACCATTGAAGAACAGGGTGAAAGGGGGCTAACAAAGTATGTAGAGAAACAGATGGACTACAGTCAGTAATTGTATAACTACAAAGTGCTTCTATATGGTAAGTGGAGCTAATAAAATGGACAGTGAGTGTAGAAACAAGAAGGTGGTTTTAATGTTATGGCTGATCAATATATATATATATATACTTTTTCTTATATCGTTTTTTTAAAACTTAAGGATTTAATTGTGTGTATTTCACCGTTGTAGTGTATACGTGTGTGACAGTGAATGTTCTTGTTTTCCACGAAGTTGCACTGAACAATTTTGTTGTGTTTTATATACAATGACAATAAAGGCATTTATTAATTTATTCTTTCTTTCATTCATTTATTCATTCACTAGTGGGTTTTTTTTTTTTTTTTTTTTTTTTTTTTTTTTTTTTTTTTTTTTTTTAAATTTTAGCGCGTCCAATTTCATCCCATCTATCATCCTCTCATTAGTGCGGATTCCTGCTCCTGATTGGGGCTGAAGAGGCCGTTCCACGCCTCCTCCGAAACGTGCACAGCCAATCGACCGTCTTATCACCCACACTTGACGAGTGTAGTGTGGCAGAGTACTGTGCACGGAGGATCACACACTCCGCCGCACCCCCTCCCGTCTCCATACAGGCGCCACCAACCAGCCAGCAGAGGGCGCAACCGCCCCGTTCCTGAGAGAGCATCCCCTACGGTCTCAAGTCCCGCCCCCCACCCGGACAACAGGCCAATCGTTGTCCATAGCCGCCCAGCCTCGACCGTGAAGGCAGAGCTGGATTCGAAACGACGCTCCTTCGAAATCCAGCCCTGGTTGCAGCGCGTGTCTTTTTTACCGCTGCGCCACCTGAGCGGCTCACTAGTGGTTTTAGTGGTTTCAAGCTTTCGTTTCTGGACACTCATTCAGTGAAATGTAGTGACATTCCGGTTCTGTATCTGTCACAGACGTCCGTCAGGCTCATTTTTATCAGCGGGTGGTGAGGCAGCTCAGTGGTTTCCCTGTGGCCTGATCAGAAGTAGTATATAAAGTAGTATTCTGTATTTGATTCATTGTGGAGCTGCGTAAATGGAGTTGTATTAGCAATAGTATTAGGATTGTTCATATAGCAGCTATTTTAAATCCATGCACTTTCTCCTCTTTTCTCCTAATTTAGCGTAGTCAATTTGTCTTCCTCTGCTGGGGACCCTGATTTCATCTGAGGAGAGGATATTTGCCTGACACACGCTCCCTCTGACATGTGCGTGGTCCACCGACCCAGTACTTTAGTGGATATACGTATGTGTGAGGCCAGTCTCGCGTATGGAGAGTCACACACTGATCTTCACGTTTCTCCACTTCTGTACAGGCACCTCAGGCTACTAACAAGGGTCTTTACACAGCGCTGAAGACCCGCCCTCTTTTAGTCTGGTTTTTTTCCACACAGCAGACTAGTGGCCAATTTTGTCTGCTGCATGCACTGCCAACCTGAGGGTCTTGGTGGTGGGCTAACCATATCAGACTGGTCCACTTGAGTTTGACCAGTTCAGCACAGAGTTAGTTTAGTGGGCCACACAAAGCCCTGACCTCAACCCTATTGAAGACTTTTGGGATAAACTGGAATGCTGATAGCGAGCCAGTCCTTCTGATTCTACATCAGACCTTTAAGTTTGATTCTTTTTGAGTGAATGTGCACAAATTCCCACAGCTAAAGCTGTAATATCATATTTATGCTGCTGGTGTGAGCGTGTATTATATACATTACATTTTATAACACAGCCCATGATTATGTAAAGCTTGCTTGATTTTGGACAGTGTCACCCACGTTCTTAAATACATCTGACCTTCCCTTTTCTCCTAATTTAGCGTAGTCAATTAGTCTTCCGCTGCTGGGGACCCTGATTTCGTCTGAGGAGGGTATATTTGCCTGACACAAGCTCCCCCGCCATGTGCGTGGTCCACCGACCCAGGACTTTGGTGGATATATGTGTGAGGCCAGTCTCACGTATGGAGAGTCACGTGCTGATCTCCACTATCCTCCACTTCCCTTAGCAGGAGACTAGTGGCTAATTGTGCCTGCTAGGGGGCCAGATGACCGGTAGCAGAGCTGAGATACGAGCTCGAACAGTCCCAGCACTGGTGTGCTAGTGTAATACCCCGCTACACCACCTCAGCGCCCCAAATCAGCTCTTTTACAATAAAAAGTGAGGCGAGATTTGCGATTAGGAAACCTGAAGCTTGTGTGTGACTCTGAGGATCTCGGGGAGATTTCCTCTCTATTAGATTCAGGAAGAAGAGACGCCGCTGAACGAGTCCCTGCCCAAAATCACCTCCTAATAGAGGAAATTAAAAGCTCCACTGGGCTGTAAGGTGCCATTTCCCTTTCCCCAGGACCCTGTTCTCTGTCTGAGTAGGGGCATGATGGGGGGATTACCTGCTACCGGTGATCTGGAACATCCATCAGCCTCAAGGCTTTGTGTTCTAGCATAATAATACAGGCAAAATGAAGTGGATTTGATAGGAATGTGTGGAATGGATGTTGGACTGTGTGGAATGGATGTTGGACTGGGTGGAATGGATGTAGGACTGGGTGGAATGGATGTAGGACTGGGTGGAATGGATGTAGGACTGGGTGGAAAGGATGTAGGACTGGGTGGATTTGATAGGACTGAGTGGAATGGATGTTGGACTGTGTGGAATGGATGTAGGACTGGGTGGAATGAATGTAGGACTGGGTGGAATGGATGTAGGACTGGGTGGAATGGATGTAGGACTGGGTGGAATGGATGTAGGACTGGGTGGAATGGATGTAGGACTGGGTGGATTTGATAGGACTGAGTGGAATGGATGTAGGACTGTGTGGAATGGATGTGGGACTGGGTGGAATGGATGTAGGACTGGGTGGAATGGATGTTGGACTGGGTGGAATGGATGTAGGACTGGGTGGAATGGATGTTGGACTGGGTGGAATGGATGTTGGACTGGGTGGAATGGATGTTGGACTGGGTGGAATGGATGCTGGACTGTGTGGAATGGATGTGGGACTGTGTGGAATGGATGTGGGACTGGGTGGAATGGATGTGGGACTGTGTGGAATGGATGTGGGACTGGGTGGAATGGATGTGGGGCTGGGTGGAATGGATGTTGGACTGGGTGGAATGGATGCTGGACTGTGTGGAATGGATGCAGGACTGGGTGGAATGGATGTTGGACTGTGTAGAATGGATGTAGGACTGGATGGAATGGATGCTGGACTAGGTGGAATGGATACTGGACTGGGTGGAATGGATGTTAGACTGGGTGGAATGGATGTATAGGACTGGGTGGAATGAATGTAGGACTGGGTGGAATGAATGTAGGACTGGGTGGAATGGATGTAGGACTGGGTGGAATGGATGCTGGACTGTGTGGAATGGATGTGGGACTGGGTGGAATGGATGTGGGACTGTGTGGAATGGATGTGGGACTGGGTGGAATGGATGTGGGGCTGGGTGGAATGGATGTTGGACTGGGTGGAATGGATGCTGGACTGTGTGGAATGGATGTAGGACTGGGTGGAATGGATGTGGGGCTGGGTGGAATGGATGTTGGACTGGGTGGAATGGATGCTGGACTGTGTGGAATGGATGTAGGACTGGGTGGAATGGATGCGGGACTGTGTGGAATGGATGCAGGACTGGGTGGAATGGATGTTGGACTGTGTAGAATGGATGTAGGACTGGATGGAATGGATGCTGGACTAGGTGGAATGGATACTGGACTGGGTGGAATGGATGTTAGACTGGGTGGAATGGATGTATAGGACTGGGTGGAATGAATGTAGGACTGGGTGGAATGAATGTAGGACTGGGTGGAATGAATGTAGGACTGGGTGGAATGAATGTAGGACTGGGTGGAATGGATGTAGGACTGGGTGGAATAGATGTAGGACTGGGTGGAATGGATGTAGGACTGGGTGGAATGAATGTAGGACTGGGTGGAATGGATGTAGGACTGGTTGGAATGGGTGTAGGACTGGGTGGAATGGATGTTGGACTGTGTAGAATGGATGTAGGACTGGATGGAATGGATGCTGGACTAGGTGGAATGGATACTGGACTGGGTGGAATGGATGTTAGACTGGGTGGAATGGATGTAGGACTGGGTGGAATGAATGTAGGACTGGGTGGAATGAATGTAGGACTGGGTGGAATGAATGTAGGACTGGGTGGAATGAATGTAGGACTGGGTGGAATGGATGTAGGACTGGGTGGAATAGATGTAGGACTGGGTGGAATGGATGTAGGACTGGGTGGAATGAATGTAGGACTGGGTGGAATGGATGTAGGACTGGTTGGAATGGATGTAGGACTGGGTGGAATGGATGTAGGACTGGGTGGAATTAATGTAGGACTGGGTGGAATTGATGTAGGACTGGATGGAATGAATAATGCACTGGGTGAATTGGATGTTGGACTGTGTGGGTGTAAGCTGTGCTGTGACTGGTGGTTCTGTACAGCATTTATAATCGTGCACTAATGAAGTCGTCATGTGTCAATCACCGAGCCACCCGAGGAATCCTGTTTTATGGCGATGTGCTGTGAATATTTTGCCAGTGGCTAATCTTTTGATGTGTATTAATTAGCCGTGTTATGAGCGTATTATGAAGTTTATAGGGACTCCAGAGATTCACCACTGATTGGATAAATCCAGCAGTAATCACGTGACGTGAACTTTTGTTCTTTATTTGTAGAAAAGCTGCTCATTTGATCTGAAGTTTGTTTGTTTTATGTTGATGTTTAAATCTAAGTGAGGATTTTCTTAAACCAATGTGTCATAGTATGGAATCTCTTATTCCCAGTATCAAAACACCTATTATTAAATCTTCAACTCCCAGTATCAAATCTTCTATTCCCAGTATCAAAACTTCTACTCCCAGTATCAGATCTTCTATTCCCAGTTTTAAATCTTATATTTCCAGTATCAAATCTTCTATTTCCAGTTTTAAATCTCATATTCCCAGTTTCGAATCTCTTACCCCCAGTTTCAAATCTCATATGTCCAGTAATATTATATGTCATATGTATAAAATCTCCTATTCCCAGTATCAGATCTTATGTTCACAGAATCAAAACTCCTATTCCCAGTATCAAATCCTCTATTCCCAGTATCAAATCCTCTATTCCCAGTATCAAATCGTCTATCCCCAGTACCAAATTTTTATTCCCATTATTTTATTATTTTATTACATTATTACATTTTATTCCCTATTTTTAAATCTCATACTCCCAGTATAAAATCTCACACTCTCAGTATCAAACTGTCTATTCCCAGTATGAAATGTTCTATTCTCAGTATGAAATCTTCTATTCCCAGTATCAAATCTCATACTTCCAATATCAAATCATCTATTCCCATTACCAAAATTTTATTCCCAGTATCAAATCTTCTATTCCCATTATTATTATTATTATTATTATTATTATTATTATTTATTTCCCATATCAAATTCCTTTATTCCCAGTATAAAATTTTGCATTCCCTATATTAAATCTCCTATTCCCAGTAGAATATTTTCTTTTCCCAGTATCAAAGCTTCTTTTCCCAGTATCAGATCTTCTGTTCTCAGTATTAAATCCCATATTCCCAGTATCAAAGCTTCTATTCCCAGTATCAGACCTTCTGTTCTGAGTATCAAATCTCATACTCCCAGTATCAAATCTCATACTCCCAGTATCAAATCGTCTTTTCCCAGTATTACATTTTACATTCCCTATATCAAAGCTTCTATTCCCAGTATAATATTTTCTTTTCCCAGTATCGAAACTTCTATTCCCAGTATCAGTGCTTCTTTTCCCAGTATCAGATCTTCTGTTTTCAGTACCAAATCCCATAGTTCCTGTATCAAATGTTATATTCCCAATATCAAAACTCCTATTATCAAATCTCATAATCCCAGTTTCAAATCTTCTATTTCCAGTATCAGGTCTCCCATTTCCAGTATTAAATCTCCTAGTTCTGTATATAGCTTTGTATTATGGGCAGTTGTAGTCTAGCGGTCAAGGTACTGGTCTAGTACTCAAACGGTTGCTGGTTCAAGCCCCACCACTGCCAGGTTGCTGCTGTTGGGCCCTTAAGCAAGGCCCTTAACCCTCAATTGTTTAGACAGTATACTGTCACTGTACTGTAAGTCGTTTTGGATTGAAGCGTCTGCTAAATGCTGAAAATGTAAATGTAGTACACGTGGCTTCGTATGTTGGGTGCGTTCCAGCCTGCCCTATTTATGTGGGCACAGAGGTCGCCAGCTGTGGTCACTAACGGTCACTAATGAGGAATTAGGAACACGTCACATGTGAGATTTTTGGTTGTGTCATTTTGGGGACCTGAAGGTGACCCCTGCTCCCGCTTCAGCGTGCGCCTCTACACAGTCTATAATGTCTGACACTGTGCACCAGACGGGAACATTTTTGGGGAGGAGGTGAGGAGCGCGCTGATATTCCAGGGCGTTTTCCCCGGGGCTGTTAGCCATGTGAGCGCTGTTGTGTGCAGAAAGTAATAGGACACGGGTGCCGGCGGAATGCTAAACAGGAGCTGGCGCGGATCAAGCGTTCCGCTGCTCGGGAGAGAAAACCGTAGATATACTGGGGGTGCTGGGGAAGGGGGGGGGGGGGGGGGGGGTGTTTATTCGGCCCTGTTTAGGTTTCAGGATGATTGAGCTGGACAGCATTATTGGAGATGATAATGGAGCTCTGGGAGGACGTGGTGAAGCTAATCGCACCCACAGAACATCTAGATTAGTTTAGATTTAGCGCGGCGCTGAAGGATCTGTTATTACGGGAGGAATTTTACACACACACACACACACACACACACACACACACACACACACTCACATTAGAATTCAGATCTGAATCTGATCGTGGTCACGTGGTGACTGAGTGATGAGTGATGAGGAGGATTTCAGGATCGTTCATGGGTTTATATTGCTGGTAGATTTTTTTTATTAGAAATGTTAGAGTGTTTGGCTTCCTGACATCTTTATTCTTTACTTTTATTATTTTTATTTTCTTTAAATTTTTCGTTTTAATGTTATTATTTAGTTTTATTATTGTTCTTATATTCACATGAAAATTCATCATGTGTTTGTACTATAACAAATAAACAGTGGAATTATTAATACTGTAGCTGATATGATTATTCAGTAGCATGATGGTGTGGTGTTGTGTAGTATTGTGTTTTTGAGTGCTGTGTAGTCTGGTGTTGTGTGTTTTTGGTGCTTTGTGGTATTGTGCAACATTGTATGGTGTTGTGGTGTTGTTTCTGGTGGTTTTGTGTTGTGTTATGTTGTGCTGTTTTGTGGTGTGGTGCTGTGCGGTTTTGTGTCGTGTTGTATTGTGTTGTGTGGTGTTATGTTGTGCTGTGTATCATTGTGTAGCATTGTGTAGTGTTGTGCTGTATTGTGTGCTGTTGTATCTTATGGTGTTGTATTATGTTGTTTTGTGTGGTGTAGTGTGGTGTTTTGATGTGAGGTGTTGTGGTTGTGGTGTTGCGTTGTGTGGTGTATGGTGTTAAATTGTGTTTTGATGTGATGTGTGGTATTGGGGTGTTGTGTGGTGTTTAGATATGAGGGGTTGTGTTTTGTGGTATTGTGTTGTATTGGGGTGTTGTGTGGTGTTGACTTGTGTTATTTTGTGTAGTGTTGTGTTGTGGTGTAATGTAGTATTGTGTAGTGTTGTGTAGTATTGTGTTGTGGTGTAATGTATTGTGTAGTGTTGTGTGTTGATGTGTGGTGTTTTGATGTGAGGTCTGGGGTTTTGTGTGTTGTAAAGTTGTGTATTGTATTGCTTTGTGTGGTTGTGGTGTTGTATAGTATTGTATTGTGAGGTGTTGTGTTTTGATGTGAGGTGTTGTGTGTGGTGTAAAGTTATGTATTTTATTGCTTTGTGTGGTTGTGTTGTTGTGTAGTTTTGTGTTGTATATTTTTGTGTTGTTGTGTTGTGATGAAGTGTATTATTGTATAGTGTTGTATGGTGTTTTGATTTGTTGTGTAGTATTGCGTTGTGTGCTGTTTTTATGTGAGGTGTTGTGATTGTGGTGTTGCATTGTGGTGTTGTATGTTGTTTTGATGTGTTGTGTAGTATTGTATTGTGTGCTATTTTTATGTGAGGTGTTGTGGTGTTGTGTTGTTTTCTGTGGTGTAGTGTTTAGTGGTGTTTTGGTGTGAGGTGTTGTGTATTGTGTATTGTAGTGTTGTGTGGTTCCAGCCTGCAGTCGTACACCAGATGAAAATGTCAGCGCTCAGATCTCGGTGTTAATTAGGTGTTTGGTGTCTCTGAGCAGCTCGATTCTTCACCCCTGGAGAAAAGATCTGAACCGAATAGACAGGGGGTGAGGACTCGGGGAAAGGGGGGCGGGGTTGGTGAGGACCTGGGGGGTGAGGACTGGGGGTGGGAAAAGGGGGGCTTGGTGAGGACCCAGGGGGGTGCGGGGTGGGCAAATTAAACGAGTGATTGTTCTTCATGTTTCAGGTTGGTGGGCGGGTTCTGCCAACACTCGGTTCAACACTGCCAACACTTAATATACAGGTGTATGAAACAGTAATAACCCAGTTGTAACCTAGTGGTTAAAGTACTGGACCAGTAATCAAAAGGTCACTGGTTCAAGGCCCTTAACCCTCGATTGCTCAGACTGTATACCGTCACGCTACTGTAAGTCGCTTTGGATAAAGGCGTCTTCTAATGCCAAAAATGTAAATGTTTGTGGCATATCTGTGGGAATTTGTGCCTGAGGTGTTGTGTTTTGTGTGGTGTTGTGTATTGTGATGTTGTGTGGTGTTTTGATGTGAGGTGTTGTGTAGTATTGTGTTGTTGTGTTGTGCAGTATTTTGTTGTGTGGTGTTTTGATGTGAGGTGTTGTGTTTTGTGTAGTGTTGTGTTGTGTGGTGTTTTTGATGTGAGGTGTTGTGTAGTATTGTGTTGTGGTGTTTTGATGTAAGATGTTGTGTTGTGTGCTGTTTTGATGTGTGGTGTTGTGTATTGTGATGTGTGGTGTTTTGATGTGAGGTGTGTAGTATTGTGTTGTGGTGTTTTGATGTGAGGTGTGTAGTATTGTGTTGTGGTGTTTTGATGTGAGGTGTGTAGTATTGTGTTGTGGTGTTTTGATGTGTGGTGTTGTGTATTGTGATGTCGTGTGCTGTTTTGATGTGTGGTGTTGTGTATTGTGATGTCGTGTGGTGTTTTGATGTGAGATGTTGTGTTTTGTGTGGTGTAATGTGTGGTGTTTTTGATGTGAGGTGTTGTGTAGTATTGTGTTGTGGTGTTTTGATGTAAGGTGTTGTGTTTTGTGTGGTGTAATGTGTGGTGTAATGATGTTTGCTGTTTCGATGTGAGGTGTTGTGTTGTGGTGTTTTGATGTGAGGTGTTGTGTAGTATTGTGTTGTGGTGTTTTGATGTGAGGTATTGTGTTTTGTGTGGTGTTTTTTGATGTAAGGTGTTGTGTTGTGTGGTGTTTTGATGTAAGGTGTTGTGTGGTGTTTTGATGTGAGGTATTGTGTTTTGTGTGGTGTTTTGATGTAAGGTGTTGTGTGGTGTTTTGATGTGAGGTATTGTGTGGTGTTTTGATGTGAGGTGTTGTGTTGTGTGGTGTTTTGATGTAAGGTGTTGTGTGGTGTTTTGATGTGAGGTATTGTGTTTTGTGTGGTGTTTTGATGTAAGGTGTTGTGTGGTGTTTTGATGTGAGGTATTGTGTTTTGTGTGGTGTTTTGATGTAAGGTGTTGTGTTGTGTGGTGTTTTGATGTGAGGTGTTGTGTTTTGTGTGGTGTTTTGATGTAAAGTGTTGTGTTGTGTTTTGATGTAAGGTGTTGTGTAGTATCGTGTTGTGGTGTTTTGATGTTGTGTGGTGTAATGTTGTGTGGTTTAATGTTGTGTGTTGTAAAGTTGTTTTGTTTTGTGTGTAACCCTTGATTGCTCAGACTGTATACCGTCACGCTACTGTAAGTCGCTTTGGATAAAGGCGTCTTCTAAATGCCAAAAATGTAAATGTTTGTGGCATATCTGTGGGAATTTGTGCCTGTTTGATCAGAAAGCCTGGCTTGATAGCTAGCTAGTGTTTCTCCAAAAGCTAAATGAGCCGCGGTAAAGATACGTTTTACATTAGCGAGAAACAAAATGAACAGGAAGTTTTGTAGGTCTTAATATGCAAACGATTCGAGGTCGTTCCTGCTAATTCACTCCGGCTGCGTGTGCTCGGTTTGTAATCGAGGAGCTTCGACGCAGCGACGTCACGGCGAACGTTTGGACGTGGCGGCGATTTAAAAGTTCAGCGGAGCGTCTTATATTTATCCTCGCTAACGTGGCACGGAAACGAAACCCTCCTAACCCCGTCAGAACGTCCCTCCTCCGTTTTCTCATCAGATCCTCGCAGATGTGTTCGGATAAACGCCGCTCTTGTTGATGTGAAGGTCGGAGCGATTAGGTTATCTCCTGCCGACGGCCGCTGGAGGAACCGACGAGCGTTTCTGGGACCATTAGGCATTTTATTTTTCGGCGCAGTGAAAGATTGGCGATGTTATCAGGGGTGGCTGAGGAGCTGGAGGCAAAGAGAAACCTGCATTACCACAAATATAAATAAAAAAAACCCTCAGCAGATCATCCGGCTTCATGACGCGGCTGGAATTTAAGGTGGAATGAAGCTTTTCATCTGTTTATTCAACACACTGGTTTATCAGTCAGTCCTGGATGGAAAAAGTTTGTGAACTCAGGCTGACATCACATCATAGACGTGTTCATGTGGACCACGTGAAGATCGAGATGTTTGCCTCGTGGGAGGAGCTTTGGGCTGGCAGGCTTTGCTATGCAGCTACTGTTGGACCCTTGAGTAAAAGCCCTTAACCCTGTCTGCTCCAGAAGCGCTGTATGTGGCAACCTTAACAGCTTGTTGGACGTCCAGGTTTGGTGGAAATTTGTGCCAGTTCTTTTGTACATTCGGAGGAGGACTGGCTCACAATCAACATTCCAATTCATCCCAGATGTGTTTATTGGAGCTAAGGTTAAGGCTCTGTGCACACCAGGCTCTTGCATTAGGTTCTATTCTATTAAAAACACACCACAATGTAAATAAATGTACTTTTTTAAGGGGTAGTTTGACTGCACTTATTACAAAGTACCACGGAACAGTGGGTGCCAGAGTCAGGGAGAAAACCTAAATGGTCACCTGTGCTGAGGGGAGTTTGACCAGCTAGGTGCTGCTCAGGTGGCGCAGCGGTAAAAACACACACTGGAACCAGAGCTGGGATCTCGAATACATCGTATCAAATCTCGGCTCTGCCTGTCGGCTAAGGCTGAGCGGCCACATGAACAACGATTGGCCTGTTGTTCAGATATGGGCGGGACTAAGCTGGATAAGGTCTCTCTTTCTCTCTCATGACTGGTGCAATTACGACCTCTGCTGGCTGATTGATGGCGCCTGCACAGAGATGAGAAAAGAGTGCTGTCAGAGTGTGTCTCTCTGTACACAACGCTGAGCTGCACTGCATTCGTCAAAGTGTAGGTGATGAGATGCATACGGCTGCTGCCCACATGTCAAAGGGGTTAGCTTCATTCTCCTCAATCAGGAGCAGGGATCGCCATTGGTATATATACAGCTCAGATGATCCGGGTCCTTCCTCCCACTGCAGTTCAAAGTACACTATAGGGCAGTTGTAGCCTGGCGACACGGTGGCCAAGTGGGTAGCACTGTCGCCTCACAGCAAGAAGGTCCTGGGTTCAATCCCCAGGTGGGGCGGTCCGGGTCCTTTCTGTGTTAGCAGGTTTGAGTAAGCACAGCCTGTAAATAGGGCTAGTTTGACTGCACTCATTAGAAAGTACCGTGGAACAGTGGTTGCCAAGGTCAGGAAGGAACCCTAAACGATCACCTATGCTGAGGGGAAACAGGTGACACTGTCCACAGTCTGAAGGAAGAGCGAATGCTGATGCCCACGTGTGTGCCAGCTGTGCAGTGCCGTAGAGGGTGTGTTAGCAGGTTTGAGTAAGCACATCTTGTAATAGGGCTAGTTTGACTGCACTCATTACAAAATATTGTGGAACAGTGGTTGCCAAGCCCACAAAGTTGAATCAGTTCATCTGGACACAAGTTTGTTGTAGAGATACGTTTCGTCACTCAATCCGAATGACTTCTTCAGTCTGAGCTGGTGTTGAATACCCCAACCTTATATGCAGTTAATGTGCATAATGACCGGACTGGTGATCAGGTCCATATGAAATTCACAATGACCATTAATTATAATGGTCATGTGTGTCTTTCACACATGATTGGGGTAAAGCTGGCACAACATAGAAGATCGACCTCTTCTGGCCAGGACTCTGCGGTTTACACCCACCTGCAAGCCAGCGGCCACTCATTTAATGATGACGATGTACAGATCCTTGACAAGGAGGAACGCTGGTTTGAACGTGGAGTCAAAGAGGCCATTTACGTGAAGAGGGAACGACCATCTCTGAAGCGGGGAGGGGGCCTGAGAGTACATCTCTCACCATCATACAACGCCGTCATTGGAGCTTTACCCCAATCATGTGTGAAAGACACACATGACCATTGTAATTAATGGTCATTGTGAATTTCATATGGACCTGATCACCAGTTCCATTGTTATGCAATGGGTGGTGATCGGTCGTTATGCACATCAACTGCATATAAGGTTGGGGTATTCAACACCAGCTCAGACTGAAGAAGTCATTCGGATTGAGTGACGAAACGTATCTCTACAACAAACTTGTGTCCAGATGAACTGATTCAACTTTGTGGATTTGTGTACCTGGGTTATTGAGCATGCATCAGCAGTGGTTGCCAAGGTTAGAAAGGAACCCTAAACGATCACCTATGCTGAGGGAAAACAGGTGGCACTGCAAGCAAGCCTCGTAGTTGATGTAAATGTAAATATTGTGGTTATTAAAGCCGAGCTCTTTGTTCGTGTTATGTTCTGTATATATACAGTATATATATTGAGCTGGAATGAATCCTCTGTTTACAGTCGACTCTCTTCCACCCCTGGCATCTAAAGTCTGAAAACATATCGAGAATAAACAAACCGGCAGCATCACAGTCAGGGGTGCCGCACTTACAAGAAACCTCGCATTATTACCTACTTTTTTTGTTTCTTTTTTCTCTTATTCGAATAGTCAGATCAGCGTGACGGAAACTTGGCAGATTTCGGCGGGTACGGTGCGCCAGCAGCCGCCCACACCGAGCGCCGAGCGTCTATCTGTTGTGATGTTTGACGTTTATTAATCCGAATGAGGTGGCGATGTATAGTGAGCCGAACGTTTGCTCGCATTAGTCCTGTGCGCCTGGGTTTCCGGTGGAGGGTGTTAGTAGGTTTGAGCATGTAAATAGGGCTAGTTCTACTGCACTCATTAAAAAGTACCGTGGAACAGTGGTTGCCAAGGTCAGGGAGAAAACCTAAATGATCACTTATGCTGAGAGGAGATAAGTAACACTGTCCACAGTCCAGCAAGCTTTACGTTGCCATGCTCCAGCACTTTAAAGCCCAGCAGGTTTTGTTTCTATTTGCCCATGACTCCTCCTCCCATGAGGCCAGTCTCACGCATGAAGAGTCACTCGCTGATCTCCACATTCCTCAACTTCTGTACAGGCGCCTCGGGCGACTAACCAGGGTCCTTACACAGCATCAAAGGTCCCGCCCCCTTTTTTAGTCCGGTCTTTTCCCACCCAGCAGACTAGTGGTACTGGAGTAGTAGTAGAGGTGGACAGTCAGAG
The DNA here is from genome assembly GCF_030014385.1 of Trichomycterus rosablanca. Lineage (NCBI taxonomy): Eukaryota > Metazoa > Chordata > Actinopteri > Siluriformes > Trichomycteridae > Trichomycterus > Trichomycterus rosablanca. The sequence goes on along the minus strand of NC_085997.1, from coordinate 34,147,619 downwards.
CTCAGTGGTTAAGGTACTGGACTAGTAATCTGAAGGTTTCCGATTCAAGTCCCACCACTTCCAGGTTGCTACTGTTGGGCCCCTGAGCAAGGCCCTTAACCCTCAATTGCTCATAAATTGTGTTCAGTCATAATTATGAGTTGCTTGGTATAAAAGCGACCAGTTTTTTTTGCCGCAGGTACTGCCATTTGTGCCTGCTAGGGGCGCCTAGCCGACCGGTAGCAGAGCTGAGCTCCAAACTTGGGGAGTCCCAAAAAATCTGACTGATTTTTAAAATGTATTACATGTATTAAGGGGAAACAAGCAAAACAAGGGTTTTATTTTCTAGCTCATGTTGTATAGAAGCTTGATCGACTGTGGACAGTGACATCTATGTTCCAGCTGCCTCTAATTAAAGGCAGACCTGCTGATCTGGACAGATTTCCTCTCAGCAAAAAGTGACTTCAGTGTCCCCAGTATTTTGAGATTAGTGATGGGTCGGTCGCGAACGATTCGGCTCTAAGAGCCGGCTCTTTAAAGTGAACGACGGGATCCGGCTCCTAATTGGGAGCCGATTCGTTTTTTCCGGGTTTTTTCTGTCAAAGCCGCGTGCGCACGCACACGCACACACACACACACACACACTACACCCCCCCCCCCACACACACACACACACACACTACACCCCCCCACACACACACACTACACCCCCCCACACACACACAGACAGCGTGCACACGAACAGGAGGGAGAGAGAACTCAGCGCTTTACACAAATCAAATCACTTTATTGTCACGTCACATTAACACAGGTGTGAAAGGTGAGTGAAATGCTCAGGTGCTCAGTCCCTCCATAACAGAAAGAAGAAACAGGATCAACCCATCAAAGATGAGCTGCTTGGTTTTTCTGAATGCTAATCTTCACTAAATACTTACAAATACTGTCACCTGGATGCTGATTTTTCTTTTTGTTTTGCACATTTTCATTTATATTTTGTTGAGTGATGCTTCGTTGATGTTGTGTTGTTGCACTCTAGATGCTTGTTTATTTTGTTTTGATTATTAGGACATTCATGACAGGAACATTCACCTCACTTGCATGTCTTTGGACTGTGGGAGGAAACCGGAGCACCCGGACAAAACCCACGCAGACACGGGGAGAACATGCAAACTCCACACAGAAAGGACCCGGGCTCTTCACCTGGGGATCGAACCCAGGACCTTCTTGCCGTGAGGCGACAGTGCCAACCACTTAGCCACCATGCCATGTCCCACTCTAGATGCAAATTTACAAATAATATACACAATCGGATCTTTTTGTCTAATTGAGATGGGTCTTTGTTTTTGTATTTTATAATTTATTGTTGTAGCACTCTGTTCCATGTTGAGTATATAAATAAAGCAATTTAAATAATAAACATTTGATACAATGTTTTTTTACATTAGTAATTCATTTTACATGTAATTTGGTAATAAATTAATTTAAGCAACAAAAAAAATTTAAGGAGCCACTTGGGAGCCGAAAGAGCCGGCTCTCTAAAAGGAGCCGAAATTCCCATCACTATTTGAGATGAGATGGTGATGAATAGTGGTTCCTGCAGGGATTTAAGATCTGGTTTGTCTGCATGTCCATATTTTTTATTACAATTATTTATGTGGGGGGAAATCCTGACCGAACAAAATAAATATAAATACTGCACCTTTACCCCCATGATAGAGGATTTTAACTCAATTACCCTCCATCCCTGCCAGCCGATCCAGCCTCTGAACAACTCGTCTATAGATCTCATTTACATCCTCCAAGTCTTGAAACGATATACAACACCATGCCAACCGGGCAGAGATGCTCCGGCACGCAGCTCCTTAATCGTCCTTGGAGCTTCACATCAGCATTCAGCACCGTGTTCCTCCTCCGAGGCTTCGCCATTGTTGGTCAGATCAGCGCGGTTCTTCTTCATTCCATACATTCTATAGACGAGAGATGAAAGTTCAGAACCTAGTTATGTGGCTTCATTGTATCAGCAACACCCACTGATTTCTATCAATTTCCAGTCCGGTTTTTAAATGAGTACCAGCATAAGGTCGGAGGGCACCTCGGTCTATTATGCTAGCCCACCTGCGTAGCTATCAGCCGGCCAGGTGTCTACACAGACACGATTGGCTATGTCCGAGAGGGAAGGTGAAACCCTGTGATGGATTGCACCCTGTCCAGGGTATTTCTGCCATACATCCTATGTTTCAGGGCACTCCGGACTCACCCACTGCAACTCTGACCAGGATAAAAAAGTTGATATCAGAAATAAAGGATTATACACCGACCAGGCATAACATGTGGGAAGCGAAGGCTGGCCCTTGTGGTCCGATCCAACAGACGAACTACTGTAGCTCCAACTGCTGAAGAAGTTAATGCTGGTTCTAATAGAAAGGTGTCAGAATACACAGTGTATCACAGTTGCAGGGCTGTTTCAGCAGCAAAAGGGGGACCAACACAATATTAGGAAAGTGGTCATAATGTTATGCCTGATCGGTGTATACATATATAACACAAATAGAACTCGAGTAAAAACACGACACGTTCTGTAAAGCAAAACTGTATTTATTTCAGGAACAACTTTATCCAGCACCTACAGTATATCACCCTAGGGAAAAAGCAATTTCCTAATTATTTACTCACCCAGGTCATTAAATTATATTGGTGAGCCAGGTTACCTAATCGAACAGAGCCAGGCTTGATTTCCATTAATCTGTTTCAACTGGCCACCTCCAGGTTTCCACAGGATCACTATACATCAGTCTGAAAAGAAAGAATGACTCCACCAAACCACAGTGAGAGCAATAATCTCCAAAATAAGATAATATAGCACATTTCCACCCGTGGGATAATAAAAGTACAGCAGCTTCAAGAATATTTACATTTTACATTTTCAGCATTTAGCAGACACTTTTATCCAAAGCAACTTACAGTACTCTGACAGTATATTGTCTAAGCAATTAAGGGTTAGGGGTCTTGCTCAAGGGCCCAACAGTGGCAACCTGGCAGTGGTGGGGCTTGAACCAACAAACTTTTGATTGCTAGTACAGTACCTTAACCACTAGACTATATAGGGGTATGAAATGTTTATACATATATTAAAATAAAAGTGTAAAGATACACAGATCAGCCATAATATTAAAACCAGCTCCTTGTTTCTACACTCATTGTCCATTTTATCAGCTCCACTTACCATATAGAAGCACTTTGTAGTTCTACAATTACTGACTGTAGTCCATCTGTTTCTGTACATGCTTTGTTTAACCCCCTTTTATGCTGTTCTTCAATGGTCAGGACCCCCACAGGACCACCACAGAGCAGGTATTATTTAGGTGGTGGATCATTCTCAGCACTGCAGTGACACTGACATGGTGGTGGTGTGTTAGTGTGTGTTGTACTGGTATGAGTGGATCAGACACAGCAGTGCTGCTGGACTTTTTAAATACCATGTCCACACACTGTCCACTCTATTAGACACTCCTACCTAGTTGGTCCACCTTGTAGATGTAAAGTCAGAGACGATCGCTCATCTATTGCTGCTGTTTGAGTTGGTCATCTTCTAGACCTTCGTCAGTGGTCACAGGACGCTGCCCACGGGGCACTGTAGGCTGGATATTTTTGGTTGGTGGTCTATTCTCAGTCCAGCAGTGACAGTGAGGTGTTTAAAAACTCCAGCAGCGCTGCTGTGTCTGATCCACTCATACCAGCACAACACACACTATCACTAACACACAATACTGTACTAATGTACAGTATTGTACATTAGTGTAGTACAATGATCACAGTATTGTACATTAGTGTAGTACAATGATCACAGTATTGTACATTAGTGTAGTACAATGCTCACAGTATTGTACATTTGTGTAGTACAATGATCACAGTATTGTACATTAGTGTAGTACAATGATCACAGTATTGTACATTAGTGTAGTACGATGATCACAGTATTGTACATTAGTGTAGTACGATGATCACAGTATTGTACATTAGTGTAGTACGATGATCACAGTATTGTACATTAGTGTAGTACAATGATCACAGTGTTGTACATTAGTGTAGTACGATGATCACAGTATTGTACATTAGTGTAGTACGATGATCACAGTATTGTACATTAGTGTAGTACGATGATCACAGGATTGTACATTAGTGTAGTACGATGATCACAGTATTGTACATTAGTGTAGTACAATGATCACAGTATTGTACATTAGTGTAGTACGATGATCACAGTATTGTACATAAGTGTAGTACAATGATCACAGTATTGTACATTAGTGTAGTACGATGATCACAGGATTGTACATTAGTGTAGTACAATGATCACAGGATTGTACATTAGTGTAGTACGATGATCACAGGATTGTACATAAGTGTAGTACAATGATCACAGGATTGTACATTAGTGTAGTACGATGATCACAGTATTGTACATAAGTGTAGTACAATGATCACAGGATTGTACATTAGTGTAGTACAATGATCACAGTATTGTACATTAGTGTAGTACAATGATCACAGTATTGTACATTAGTGTAGTACGATGATCACAGGATTGTACATTAGTGTAGTACGATGATCACAGTATTGTACATAAGTGTAGTACAATGATCACAGTATTGTACATTAGTGTAGTACAATGATCACAGTATTGTACATTAGTGTAGTACGATGATCACAGTATTGTACATAAGTGTAGTACAATGATCACAGTATTGTACATTAGTGTAGTACGATGATCACAGTATTGTACATTAGTGTAGTACGATGATCACAGTATTGTACATTAGTGTAGTACGATGATCACAGTATTGTACATTAGTGTAGTACGATGATCACAGTATTGTACATTAGTGTAGTACGATGATCACAGTATTGTACATTAGTGTAGTACAATGATCACAGTATTGTACATTAGTGTAGTACAATGATCACAGTATTGTACATTAGTGTAGTACGATGATCACAGTATTGTACATAAGTGTAGTACAATGATCACAGTATTGTACATTAGTGTAGTACGATGATCACAGTATTGTACATTAGTGTAGTACAATGATCACAGTATTGTACATTAGTGTAGTACGATGATCACAGTATTGTACATTAGTGTAGTACGATGATCACAGTATTGTATATTAGTGTAGTACAATGATCACAGTATTGTACATTAGTGTAGTACGATGATCACAGGATTGTACATTAGTGTAGTACAATGATCACAGGATTGTACATTAGTGTAGTACGATGATCACAGGATTGTACATTAGTGTAGTACAATGATCACAGGATTGTATATTAGTGTAGTACAATGATCACAGTATTGTACATTAGTGTAGTACAATGATCACAGGATTGTACATTAGTGTAGTACAATGATCACAGTATTGTACATTAGTGTAGTACGATGATCACAGGATTGTACATTAGTGTAGTACGATGATCACAGGATTGTACATTAGTGTAGTACGATGATCACAGTATTGTACCTTAGTGTAGTACAATGATCACAGTATTGTACCTTAGTGTAGTACGATGATCACAGGATTGTACATTAGTGTAGTACAATGATCACAGTATTGTACCTTAGTGTAGTACAATGATCACAGGATTGTACATTAGTGTAGTACAATGATCACAGTGTTGTACTTAGTATGCTGGAGCAGGTTCACTTAGGGAGTGCAGATATAAAAGTAGATCATTATTGTGATGGTAATTGTGTTCTTGGAGCGGTGCTGATTAAAAAAGTCTAACAGCAGCAGCAGGAGGAAAGGAGTTGTGATATCTCATAGATGCAATTTACAGTGAAAATGCTGTTAATTTATCCAAAAATTTTCACTATGCTGGGCACTTGCCTAATGGTTAAGGTACTGGACTAGTAATCAAACTATTAATGGTTCAAGCCCTACCAATGCCAGGCTGCTGCTGTTCAGCCCTTGAGCAAGGCCCTTAATTCTCAGTAGTTTAGATTGTATACTGTCACAGTACTGTAAGTCACTTTGGATAAAAGCGTCTGCTAAATGCTGAAAATGTAAATCTGAAATCTCAACAATTATCATCAATGTGAGCTGAGATTTGAACTCATGAGTTCGAGTGTTTTACCGCTGCGCCACACAAGCACCATTGTTGTGATTTTTTAACACTGCAGCGTGAACGCTGAGGAGAGAATATGAGAAACAGAAGAGTGACGACGTGTACAGAGCAGCTGAACGATGGGCTGCTGTCAGTAATTGAATACCCACACAGAAGGTTATAAAATTAGAATTGAAAGTACGTTCCGGAAAGGTGTTCCTAATAAAGTGCTCAGCCTTTGTTCTTCGCTGCATTTTCGGGTGTGATTGATGCCCGCAGGTTTACAGAGAGAGATAAAACGACGCGCTCTATTGTTTCATTGTAGTCTTGGATAAAAGAAAAGGACTAATTGACCGGTGGGTGAAGAACGGTTCCTCAGCCTCATTAAAATTGCTTAACTCCGTCAGATCGGACGGCGCTGAGTAGGCTGCCGGCTGATTGGACGGATCTGAAAGGTGGGCAGAAAAGACGGCAGCGGGTATTGATCCGTATCTCGTCTTTCAGATTTAGCTTAACGCGCTCGGGGAGAGCTTCAGTACCTTACAGAGCTGCCGGGCCTCCTGTTTTAGAACAAGAGCTAACGATGGAGCTCCGGGCGTGACGTTCCAACCACAGGTCATGGCGGTGGTGAGAGTCGCCGCCGTTTTACTACACGACTGACAGATTTACAGTTTTATTGTCATTGTACGAGTACAAAGACATTCAGTAGATTAAAAAACCTCTGCTGGCTGATTGATGTTGCTGCAGAGATGAGAGATAACGGAGTCTGGTTTATTCTCTGTGTGTGATACGGATCTCCGTATAAACCAGGAGAAAAGAAGTGGTCGACCGCTGCACATGTGTCGCATAGGGTGTGTGTTAGTCACGTCTCCACACGAGTGATCGTCAGTAGCAGTAGAGAGAAAGCAAAATACAATCAGGTATTTGTATATAACTAAATTAATAGGGGGAAAAAAACAACAACACTGCTGCACCTGCTACACTCATACCAGAACAACATGCAACCATGTTGGTATCCTGTTAGTGCTGAGAATAACCCCCCCAAAATCATCTGGTCAGTGGAGATCCTGGTCAATGGGCTCCCTTTTTATTAATAAACAGGTACAAGGAGCATTTAATGAGCTACAGTCAGTAATTGTATAGCCTCTAAGTTCATTTCATCAGGTCTTCTTCTGTTGTCAATGTAACATGTTAAAAGGTTCCCTTGAAATTCAGTTTGGAGAACACGATGTATCTCTTTTCAATATCCCCAGCACGCATTTCCACTTTGTGTCCGTCCATCTAAGATGAGTTTGAGCCCGGAGACGTAGGTGGCGTTTCTGGACATTGTTGGTAGTTGGTTGTGTCTTGCTTTGTGTAGCAGCGGCGAGCTGCGTTTACTGACGAGGGTTTCTGGAAGTATTCCCAAGCCCATCTGATTTTCCCAAGTCTGGTGTCTGGGGGCTTTGTGTAGTGGTGATGAATTAGGGTAACTCAGTGGTTTAGTTACTGGACTAGTAAGCTGAATGTTGCTGGATCAAGCCCCACCACTGCCACTTTTGGGCCCCTGAGCAAGGCCCCTAACCCTTAATTTCTCAAAATTGTATTCAGTCGTAATTGGAAGCGGCTTTTGGTAAAAGCGTCTGCTAAATGCTTCAAATGTAAACGTGTGTTTATTATCTGATTGGTCCAAAGGAGGCTGAGCGTTATGGCCACGTCAGACCACAGCACATTTTGTATCAATCTGTCTCAGAGATCGGTGGCATTTCTGGATGTTGTTGATATTTGGTTATCGCTTGTGTAGCGGAGGTGAGCTACGTTCACAGATGAGAGTTTTCCGAAGCATTCCCGAATCCATCTGATTGATCCAAGAAAGACTCAGATGTTGTTGTTGATATTTGGTTAACACTCTCTTTGTGCAGCAGCGGTGAGCTGTGTTTACTGACGAGGGTTTTCCGAAAAGGTTGCTGGTTCATGCCTCACCATTGTTTTCCTACTTCATTACTTCCTCTCTAACAGTCATGATCTTACCTGATAATAAACCCCAACCACATCAAAATTCAACAGAAACACTCGCTCAATTCACATGAATAAACGAATCATCTTAAATACAGGAATAAAATAATTGCACAGATATTATTTCGTCTACCTTCATGTCGAGAGTAAAGCACACAGCGTCGCATTCACGTATTTTATTAAACACACTTGTGTAACCAAGCTGCTAAATCTTTCTCAAGATCACAAGAGACTCATTTACACGATTTGTTTAACTCAGATGCTTTCAGATCTTCTCTGTATCTGATCTGATCTCCAGTACTTTTATTTATGTAGCAGATTTTCTTAGCAAACACGTCTGGCTAATGCGCTATCGCTACCATGGTTACAGGCTCTCGGCTCTTTTTCGATTCTGTAAGGTTATTTTGATCCAGACGAGCCTGAAGAGATCGACCATCAGGGCTTTAATTTTGTGTGAATGGGGTGTTAATAGTTTTATTTTTTCCCCATTTCCCTCCAATTTTACTCCCAATTTAGTCATATCCAATTAGCTGATCTTCTTTCACACCTAATCTCACCATCTCCGTGTGCAGTAGCTGGCAGCTTTTTTTTACCTGCACAATGTGGGTTCATATGGAGATCCGTATCGCGAGAGTCACATCGCCACATTATTGACCCACATTATTCCCCGTCTCTGTGCAGAGCCATCAGTCAGCCAGCAGAGGTCATAACTGCAGCACTTATCAGGAATCCCCTCCGAAATTCCCTCCCCTGGACAAGTCAGTTGTTGTCCCTATAGCAGAGCTCAGGTTGAACTTGTTAGCGTGTTTTACTGCTGCACCACCTGAACGTCCCTTCTAACAATTTTACTATTATATAAAAGTAAATTAACATTAATAATTGTTTGCAATAAAGACAAATCTTTATATATATATATATATACTGTATATATATATATATATATATATATATATATATATATATATATATATATATATACAGTGTATCACAAAAGTGAGTACACCCCTCACATTTCTGCAAATATTTTATTATATTTCATGGGACAACACTATAGAAATGAAACTTGGATATAACTTAGAGTAGTCAGTGTACAACTTGTATAGCAGTGTAGATTTACTGTCTTCTGAAAATAACTCAACACACAGCCATTAATGTCTAAATAGCTGGCAACATAAGTGAGTACACCCCACAGTGAACATGTCCAAATTGTGCCCAAAGTGTCAATATTTTGTGTGACCACCATTATTATCCAGCACTGCCTTAACCCTCCTGGGCATGGAATTCACCAGAGCTGCACAGGTTTGGTTTGGGGTCGTTATCCTGTTGGAAAACTGCCATGAGGCCCAGTTTTCTAAGGGAGGGGATCATGCTCTGCTTCAGAATGTCACAGTACATGTTGGAATTCATGTTTCCCTCAATGAACTGCAGCTCCCCAGTGCCAGCAACACTCATGCAGCCCAAGACCATGATGCTACCACCACCATGCTTGACTGTAGGCAAGATACAGTTGTCTTGGTACTTCTCACCAGGGCGCCACCACACATGCTGGACACCATCTGAGCCAAACAAGTTTATCTTGGTCTCGTCAGACCACAGGGCATTCCAGTAATCCATGTTCTTGGACTGCTTGTTTTCAGCAAACTTTTTGCGGGCTTTCTTGTGCGTCAGCTACCTTCTGGGATGATGACCATGCAGACCGAGTTGATGCAGTGTGCGGTGTATGGTCTGAGCACTGACAGGCTGACCTCCCACGTCTTCAACCTCTGCAGCAATGCTGGCAGCACTCATGTGTCTATTTTTTAAAGCCAACCTCTGGATATGACGCCGAACACGTGGACTCAACTTCTTTGGTCGACCCTGGCAAAGCCTGTTCCGAGTGGAACCTGTCCTGGAAAACCGCTGTATGAGCTTGGCCACCATGCTGTAGCTCAGTTTCAGGGTGTTAGCAATCTTCTTATAGCCCAGGCCATCTTTGTGGAGAGCAACAATTCTATTTCTCACATCCTCAGAGAGTTCTTTGCCATGAGGTGCCATGTTGAATATCCAGTGGCCAGTATGAGAGAATTGTACCCAAAACACCAAATTTAACAGCCCTGCTCCCCATTTACACCTGGGACCTTGACACATGACACCAGGGAGGGACAACGACACATTTGGGCACAATTTGGACATGTTCACTGTGGGGTGTACTCACTTATGTTGCCAGCTATTTAGACATTAGTGGCTGTGTGTTGAGTTATTTTCAGAAGACAGTAAATCTACACTGCTATACAAGCTGTACACTGACTACTCTAAGTTATATCCAAGTTTCATGTCTATAGTGTTGTCCCATGAAAAGATATAATGAAATATTTGCAGAAATGTGAGGGGTGTACTCACTTTTGTGATACACTGTATATATTTCACTTTAATAATTTTATAATGTATTAATGCCACAAATAGGATTAGATAAAATAATTAGGATAAAGGTTAATACAATAATAACGTATAAACTGTATTATTATTATTATTATTATTGTTGTTGTTTTGTTGTTGTTGTTGTTATTATTATTAATTATTATTATTATTACTATTATTATTATTATTAATATTATTATTATCATTATTATAATTACTATTTATTATTATTATTATTCGTGTTATTATTATTGTTATTATTATTATCATCACTATTTATTATTATTATTATTAGTAGTAGTAGTAGTAGTAGTAGTAGTAGTAGTGTTATTATTATTATTACTATTATTATTATTACTATTTATTATTATTATTATTATTACTATTTATTATTATTATTATTAGTGTTATTAGTATTATTATTACTATTTATAATTATTATTATTATTATTATTATTATTATTACAATTTATTGTTATTATTATTAGTAGTAGTAGTACTATTTATTATTATTGTTGTTATTATTATCAATACTTTTATTTGTTTAAATAAAAGAGTTCCCATAATTTTTCCCTGAATTATATTTAAAAAAAGTTTTCATTAGTGAATATTTAGTACTTGACCGGGCGTCAACACAAACCCAGTTGGCTGTGTTTGAAGGAGTGAAGGTCGGGCGGGGTCTCTTCTTACTTCTTTTTTTTTGTATGTGATCTCCAAAACTAGTCCAGGTACCTGTGTGAGTGGGAATGGGGGTCTCAATGAGCTTAGTGTGGCTCTCCGTATGTGATATGGCTCTGTGTGGGAACCCAACACAACAGGTGATAAGAAGTGGTTGCAGATTGGACAAATGTTGGGGGGCCATGTGGTCGTCCGGCTCTCATCGGTCAGATCAGGGTTGTGCAATCGGCAACAGATTCACCGTCAGGAATTGGATGTGACCAAATTGGTAGGTAAAGAGAATAAACACCTAGGTCCTTAAAGCTGTGCAACACCGCCCCTACCTTCTGTGTCACTCTACAGTCCAATCTGTAATTCGATCAGGTTTAAGCGATGTTTTGCTGCACGGACACGGTTTGGTTGCTTTATATTTTTCAGTCTACATGTTCTGTATATCAGATCTGGCATCACAAACAGGATGCCATGGTTTTCTGTGCCAGTGCCCACACAAATTATGTGCCGAAGTCTCAGCAGATTCTCCATCATCCTCACTGGAGAAGAAAAAAAACACTGAGCGTCTGTGCTGTACATACTGAATCTGAAAACCTAGTGAGCTGCCTTGCTGCCTACTGCCTACCCGATCAGCTGCCTCAGTAAAGAGGATTCTAATAAGACATCGAACTTATGAGGAAGATTATTCCGATGCACTGATTAGACAGTGATTATGCCATCACAGCTTACTAAGCTAACACAGTTAGCCTCAGGCCGTTCAAACCAATGGGCCGAGGCGCCACAACCCGCCCAGCACGCCAGCTAACGTCCCTCTGTGTACCGAAAACGGTTAAACTGTCCTTTATGAGCCCGAATTTACAAATAAATGACACTTGTGCACCTTTACATTTACATTTACCTTTATACACATTAATATCATTTACATTTGAAAAGAACTCTGTTGGTTGCTCTGCATTCGTCCAGCATATTTGTCATTTTTTGTAAGAAAAGTCATGCCGCACTGAATGCTGGGATTGCCTTCAGCGCTGAGGAAGCATCGGACTCGCCATCATTATTCAGTTAGAATTAAGGCGCCTCAGTAGGAGCATTTTAAGGAATCTAAGAATTTAGACATGCCCTCTTCTCAGGAGTGTAGGATGATGTAAAATGTGTCTGTGTGGAGAGATCACCAGGTTTTCAGACAGACCCACAGCGTGAGCCTTGATAGTACAGATGGGCTGAATTGAAATGCAGCCTTAGTGTTGTTACCATGGCGACATACCTGCACGGCAGCGGGGGTGTAGCTCCTAGTAAAGCTGTATTAATGAGCACCTGGTACTTTTAGTATCCACGGTCGCTTAGTACCACGTAGTTTGTTGCTATGTAGTGTTTGAGGGTAGTTTTATTATGTCTGGTTACTTAACACCATGTACAATGGTACCTTGAAACTCGGCGTCAGGTGGTTCTGGGAGTGGCGTCGAGTTTTAAAGACGTTCAGTTTCAAGGTATTTTTTCTCATGAGGATGTTTGGGAAACCTGTTAATGGGAAACACATTTGGCCGTGTGTGAAGGAGAGAGGGTCGAACGGGGTATCTTCTTACTTTTTTTTTTTGATATGCGATCTCCGGGACTGGTCCAGGTGTCCCGGTGTGAGTAGTGGTGGGGGTCACACTGAGCTTAGTGTGGCTCTCCGGACGTGATACGGCTCTGTGTGGGAATCCAATGCTGGAAGGTGATCAGAAGCGGTTGCAGAGTGGAAACATGTCGCTTAGTACCACTGTACTTTGTTGTCACTTTGTGTTTGAGGGTACTTTTATTATCTCTGATGACCCAACACCATGTACAGCGGTACCTTGAAACTTGACGTCAGTTGGTTCTGGGAGTGGCGTCGAGTTTTAAAGACGTTGAGTTTCAAGGTGTTTTTCACCATAAGGATGTTTGGGGAAACCTGTTAATGCATCCATGGTCCTGTGGAACTGCATATATTTTAGGATCATGTAAAATAATGAGGTTGGTTTTGACACTTATACACTGAAAATAACACAAATATAATATTAAAGCTGCACTTTTGCTTTACTTCTTTATTGTTTCCTTATGCTTCTTAATGGTGGTGATGATTGATCTTGGAATACTGTATTCCGTTCAGTACCGGCGCATTCACACGAGAAGCGACAAAACCGCTTTTGCGCTGCTGTGCCGTTATTTCCTATGGAGTGTGACAGTGGACTAAACTTAACATGACTTATTGTACTAAAACAACGAGTGAGGAATTTCATTAGTGCAGAAACTTATGAGCAGTAATAATTAGAGAGAAGTTATTAGAGAAGCTTAGTGCTCCTGTCCTTCTTTTACTACATTAAACCACATAAAGCTTTATTTTAAATGATAAGCGTTTTAGACGCTGGGAAAAGCTGATTTCCACAATTTCTCAGAATCTCGAGCTGTAACACAAGTTTAAAAGTGAAACAGTGAGGAGAATCCAGATAAACACAGATACATGTGGAGCCTTCAGACTGGATTTGATGGTTATTCCACACAAATGCAGATTCGTCTCATATTCACACTTTGATGGCGTTTTACTGCAGTGCTGAACAAAGCAGCAGTCACACACGTTAAGTTTAAGGGTACAAATTTCTCAATAAAGGGTGTCGAGTTTCAAAGATTTCTAGTTTAGGGGACGTCAAGTTACAAGGTACGACTGTACTTTGTTGTCACTTTGTGGTCATTGTCTTGCTTGCGGCGATTCAAAGGAATCAGGGGCGGCACGGTGGCTAAGTGGGTAGCACTGTCACCTCACAGCAAGAAGGTCCTGGGTTCAATCCCCAGGTGGGGCGGTCCGGGTCCTTTCTGTGTGGAGTTTGCATGTTCTCCCCGTGTCTGCGTGGGTTTCCTCCGGGTGCTCCGGTTTCCTCCCACAGTCCAAAGACGTGCAAGTGAGGTGAATTGGAGATATTAAATTGTCCATGACTGTTCAATATAACCTTGTGAACTGTTGAATCTTGTATAACGAGTAACTACCGTTCTTGTCATGAATGTAACCAAAGAGCATAAAACATGACATTAAAATCCTAATAAACAAACAAACAAACAAACAAAGGAATCAGCAAACCCAGACCCTCCTCTGCCAGGTCACAGACAAAGTATGTGCCAAGGTCTCTGCAGATTTCTCCGTCAGCGACGTCCTCGCCGGGGAAGCAAAAAAAAAGAAAAACACTCTGAACGTTTTTAAGCTGCGACTTGACGCCGAAAGAAAGGGAACGTTGACTTAACAAATGTCACAGGCTGCCAATGCAACCGCTTATTCTCAGCAGCCCTGTGAACGGGCAGGAGAAAAGTCGGGCAAAATGAATTTGAAATGCCAGCGCTTCTATAACCTTTAATCAGCAGCACAATGGGACGGGCAAGAATCCGTCTCTGTAATGGCGCTGGAAATGACCGACGTAGAACATTTTTAGCCAAACTCATCCTGAAACAACCATTAGGCTTTGAGCGGTGAGCGATCAGTAACACGTCACCCCCCCCCCTTCATCCCCACCATCCCAATTCTTTGACGTTCGCCCCACCCGAGCCTTCAGCATGCGCGGATTAATAAATAAAAGCAAGTCTGTAGGGGACAGTTGTAGCCTAATGGTCAGAGCCTTTGGGCTGTGAGTTTAAATCTTGTCTCTGCCATGCAATTACTGTTGGGCCCTTGAGCACGGCCCTTAACCTTCTCGCTCCAGGGTTGCCGCACAGTGACTGATCCTGCACTCTGACCCCAGCTTCCTAACAAGCTGGGAAACGCAGAAAAAACCCATCATAGTGCTGTACTTGTGGATCTGTTGATATGAGAAGGGCATTCTGTTTTTTTAAATAACATTTTTATTTATATTTTTATATTATATATTGAATTTTTATATTATATTTTAAATTATTTGAATGTTATTTAAATTTTAATGTTATATTTAATATAATATTATAGTTATATTTTATTAAATTACTATTTAATTTATATTTAATTTTATTTAATTTAATTTTTTATTATTTTTTATTTTATTTTAATTTTTTACTTTATTAAAACAATTTTTTTTTTAAGTGGTTCAGCTCTTTTTAGTAGCTCCAGTTAACCTGACCGCAGCGTATGGACTGTAGGAGGAAACCAGAGCTCTTGGAGGAAACCCAGACAGACACGTGGAAAACATACAAACTCGACACAGAAAAGACCCTAGCAGGGAATCGAACCCAGAACCTTCTTGCTGTCAGGTGATAGAGCTACCCACTAGGTCACGATATATATGAAATACAGGTTGAGTTGAAAGTAGCATCTCTGTTTCAGTAGAACTAAGAGCATTTTTGATAAGATCTGATGATTTTACTGTCTATGCTCTAAGTCTGATAACAAAGATTCCACCAGACAGTGAGAAGAGCAGAAAAAAAACTATTTTTGACTAAATCTGACAGAAAATTGTTATAAAATATTGATTTTTAAAGTGCTCTGATTTTTTCTGAAGATTATTGAGATGTCTCTATTGAAGGAACTGAGTTTTGAACCTCTGTTGATGTTCTTCAGTATGAAGAACACTATGAAGCTCACAAGGTCTCATAAGTATGTCTTACATTTATGTCGGTACTGTTCTATTAGTTCTTTTAATCTGTTAGATCCATTCTGGTCTGTTGGTGTTCTTCTCTTGGCCTCCATGGTCTGTCGGTACTGTTCTCATGGTTCTCATGATCTATTAGTACCATTCTGGTCAGTTGGAATTCATTTTTTTGGCTCCTGTCGTCTGTCTGTACTGTTCTCATGGTTCTCATGATCTATTAGTACCATTCTGGTCTCTTGGTGTTCCTCTCTTGGCCCCCATGGTCTGTTGGTGTTCCTCTCTTGGCCTCCATGGTCTGTTGGTGTTCCTCTCTTGGCTCCCATGGTCTATTGGTGTTCTTCTCATGGTTCCTACAGTCTGTTAGTACCATTCTGGTCTGTTGGTGTTCTCCTTTTGGGTCCCATGGTCTGTCTGTACTGTTCTCTTGGTTCTTTTAATCTGTTATTAGTACCATTCTGGCCTGTTGGTTATCTTCTCATGGTTCTCATGATCTATTAGTACTATTCTCTGCACTTTTCCCCTTCCTCCCCTGCTATTTTGGTGTGATTGTTATTTTTGTTATTTTTGTTTGTAAAGCGACCTTGGGTTTTTGTGAAAGGCGCTATATAAGTGTAACTTATTATTATTATTATTATTATTATTACAGGCGCCTCAGGCTACTAACCAGGGTCCTTATATAGCATCAAAGACCCCGCCCTGGGAGTCCAGTCCGGTCTTTTCCCATACAGCAGACTAGTGGCCAATTTTGCCTGCTGCAGGCACTACTAATTGTGCCTGCTAGGGGGTGCCCAGCTGGAGCCTATTCCAGCTTTTCAATGGGCGCAAGGCACACAGTAACACTCTGGACGGGGCGCCAGTCCATCGCAGAGCAGACACACATACACACACACATTCACCTATAGGGCAATTCAGTGTCTCCAATTAACCTGACTGCATGTTTTTGGACTGTGGGAGGGAAACGGAGCTCCCGGAGGAAACCCACACAGACACGGGGAGAACATGCAAACTCCGCACCCCACCTGAGAATCAAACCCAGGACCCTCTTGATGTGAGGCGACAGTGTTACCCACCGAGTCACCATGCCGCCCGGGAAATATACAGTCTTTCATATTGTGTAGATAGTATGGGACTTGATTGTCTTGGACTGTTAGTATAATCATCTTTGTTCTCTTGGTCTGGTGTAGTACTCGCCAGGTGCTACCAGTGGATGATGTACTGTTAATGTGGTAATAATGTGGAGCCATAAACACTCCCTAGTAACATGTACCAAGCCAAATGAAAATAAAAATAAAAAACGATGCCGGTCTGATGGAGACGTGGAATGCTGCAGCATTTAATATAATAAAGAACATAATAAAAAAAAAGAAGAACCAAAAAAAGCTCAGCAATAATAATGTCCCGTCTGACCCTGCAGCAGATATCCGAAGCACCGCTAATGACCCCATTACTTCCTCTGATGGCTATTATGGGCTGCGCATGACAGTGATGTTTGTCTTGCCAAAATGACCGGCATTCTTTCCCCTGACAGACAGCCGTGGTTCAGTTTTTACAAGTCCAGAGTGATCAATAAAGAATCCACACCCTGAGCTCGATCCATCTCCGGTGTGTCAAAAATAAAACAAAAGCAGGGCGAGTTTAGTGCAGGACAGGACGAGGTTCGGTGTAGGACTATTCAAGGTGATGAGGGTAAAAAAAAAAACGCATAAAAGATCCAATAAAAAAGAACACAGCTCTGAAATGTGCCATTATTACAGGCGGGTATTAAAAATGAGCAATAGTGCTGATGGCTCGTGTGGCGAGAGGTGCATTTAGAACAGGACGGGAACACTGAAGCACTCAGAGGAACCTTCAGAAGGTCTCACATACAGGACTGGTGCACCATGGGTCAGCTGAACAGCTTTAATGCCCCCTGGTTTGGGTTCTGATGTGTTTGTGCAGGTGATTTACACCTGCCCAAGCTGTGGGCAAGCTGTAGCCTAGTGGTTAAGGTACTGGTCTAGTAATCAGAAGGTTGCTGGTTCAAGCCCCACCACTGCCAGGTCCCCTGAGCAAGGCCCTTAACCCTCAATTGCTCAGACTGTATACTTTCACTGTAACGTAAGTCGCTTTGGATAAAAGCGTCTGCTAAATGCCGAAAATGTAAATGTAAATCTTCACTTTTATTAAACCATTCAGCACATACCAATCCCCATGAAACTGTCATCCTGGAGGAGAACACTACCAATAAGAAAGAAAGTCTAGGGGTCAAGCATTTAGGCCTGTACTGGTTCACCTGATCAATTGTTACTGTTGGGGGTGGGGAGGTGTTAGTAGTTCCTGTTGTGGTCTAGTAGTACTGTTCTATTGGTTCCCTGCTCTGTTGATACCTAGGGAGATGGGAGCCCAGTTGTTACTGATGTTGGCTCTGATACCATGTTCTTGGTTTCTTTCACTGTTCTTTTTGTTCTCTTGGCCTTCTGATACCATGTTTTTGGTTCCTTTCTCTGTTGGTACTGTTCTCTTGGTTCTCTTGGCCTTCTGATACTATGTTCTTGGTTCTCTTGGCCCTCTGATACTATGTTCTTGGTTCTCTTGGCGCTCTGATACCATGTTCTTGGTTCCTTTCACTGTTGGTACTGTTCTCTCGGTTCTCTTGGCCCTCTGATACTATGTTCTTGGTTCTCTTGGCCCTCTGATACTATGTTCTTGGTTCTCTTGGCCCTATGATACTATGTTTTTGGTTCCTTTCACTGTTGGTACTGTTTCCTTGGTTCTCTTGGCCCTCTGATACCATGATTTTGGTTCCTTTCACTGTTGGTACTGTTTCCTTGGTTCTCTTGGCCCTCTGATACTATGTTCTTGGTTCCTTCCACTGTTGGTACTGTTCTCTTGACCCTCTGATACCATGTTCTTGGTTCCTTTCACTGTTGGTACTGTTCTCTTGGTTCTCTTGGTCCTCTGATATCATGTTCTTGGTTCTCTTGGCCCTCTAATATTATGTTCTTGGTTCCTTTCACTGTTGGTACTGTTCTTTTGGTTCTCTTGGCCCTCTGATACCATGTTCTTGGTTCCTTTCACTGTTGGCACTGTTCTCTTGGTTCTCTTAGTTGATTGTCACTGTTCTGTTTTTTTATGGGGGAGGGGGAAGGGGTTGTCTGTTGGTAGTTTGACCTTTTTTGGTCTGTTGGAACAGCTCCTCTGGTTCCCTGTTCTGTTGGTGGGGGTTGATTGTGGTTGATTTTATTTTATTTGCACAACCTGATAAAGCAATCTATTCCAACCTAATCTACTCTATTCCCCTCCCTCCCCCAGTTTGAATCAGGACTCTGACTGGGACACTCAAGGACATCATTTTTTTTTTGTCTAGTGCTGATTTAGCTCATTTTACAAAAATTTCCTTTCCAGATAAATTTTGTGACAGAGGGGCACAGTGTGAACCGTTTACTCTTCAGGTCTGCGTGAGAGGCCTGTCTTTAGTGCTAAACACAAATAAAATAACATGAGGCTACCGCCACTATATTTTTTATAGTGTGGATGATTTTAGATTTAGTAAACAAATATTGTTTTAGCTTCATCAGACCACATGACTTCATCCAAGGAACATAATGCTGAAAATGTTGATGATGATAATAATAATAATAATAATAATAATAATAATAACAATATTAAAACAGCAATAATTATAATTATAATAATAATAATATTAAAACATCAATAATAATAATAATAATATTAATAATAATAATAATAATAATAATAACAATAATAGTAATAATAATAATAACAATGTTAAAACAGCAATAATAGTAATAATAATAATAATAATAATAATAATAATAACAATATTTAAACAGCAATAATAATAATAATAATAATAAAACAGCAATAATAATAATAATAATAATAATAATAATAATAATTCTAGTAATAATAATAATTTAAAGCTGGTCTGTTGGAGTAAAAGTGGGCATAAGTGGGCACACATAGAGCAGGCTTGTCCTTGACGTAACCCAGCCGTGTGTTTGTTTCTGTCTCTTGGTGCTGATGTGCTACTTTATCTCTGCCATGTTCACGTTCTGTATTCAGATACTCTCTGACCTTGCATTGCTTATCTCAGCAGCCAGACAGGAAGTGACATAGAGAGATGTCTCCAATGCCCACTGATGTGACTGTGTGGTCCTCCACTGAAATTCCCATTTTGATCGAATAAAAGACATCACAGCCGATGCTTTGTTCCTGTTCGTCAAAGTGGGAAGTCTGGGAGCGTTACGCTACTGCATGAATTAAACAAAGTTGGCATCACTGGGATAGACAGATAGGACATAATAAAGCTTTGGGGTGAAGCCGTCTGGCATCACATGCCATCAAACCGTTCAGACAGTGAACTGAGGCCTGTGGAAGTTGTAGAACTGTAGAAAAGCTGGAATGCACAGCGACTCTCAATGGGCGATGTTTTCGTTTCTTTAGTTCTGATACTTGACTGTTGGAGGAATGGTAATAACTTTTGTATTAAAGCTTGGCACACAACCTGCACCAACTTACTCCCAATAAAACATTAGTTTTTCACCCACAGGGGGTCAGAGAATATGTGTGTGTAATGTAAAATATGTAATAACATGATGAATATCAAACATTTCCATAGTACAAGTGAGAGACTTTTATTTCATTTAAGTATTATTGTGTTTTAATGGTGTTTCATCCTGTTCTAGCCCACTCGCTCGCCCACCTGCTCAACCCACTGTCTTACTTTCATTTTGTATCTATTTTTACCTAATAAATAAGCCTCAGTGCTTCATTTTACACCAATAAAAAAAAGATCTGAGACGAGCATCAGTAATCCAGTCCAATCTGATCAAAACACTTTTCTTTTGTGGTCTGTATAAACACGATATTCACATCCATTACAGAGACCGTGGTAGCCTAGTAAGTAGAGCTTTGAGATTTTTTATTGAAAGGTTGAGAGTTTGAATCCCAGCTCTGCTATGCAGCTACTGTTGGGTCCTTGAGCAAGGACTCTCTCGGCTTCAGGGGTGCCAAACAATGACTGTTCTAACTTTCAAACGAGCTGTGATACACAGAAAAAGAATTTCACTGTACTGTACACGTGTAGATGTATACAGTATATGACAAATATTCTATTCTATTCTATTCTATTCTATTCTATTCTATTCTATTCTATTCTATTCTATTCTATTCTATTCTATTCTATTCTATTCTATTCTATTCTATTCTATTCTATTCTATTCTATTCTATTCTATTCTATTCTATTTGGCCAATCTCCCAGTCATTTTATCTGTAATGTGTTTACTTGGACAGACACTCTGATACACATTCTGATACAGGAAGATAAACTGATATTATATTTGCTTATTTTGCTTACAAAAGATGTTGTATAATAGTTTATAATCATATTTATCATGTAAGAAGCTTTCAGTTCTAAAATGATCATCAGTTTAGCCTCCGGGCCCTTCTTGCATTCTACAGTCTGTAGTTTGTAGTTACAATTCGGTTTGGTTTCAGCTCAAAAGCTGCAGATTTAAAAGCACAAACCTCTAAATGCATATTATTATTAATTTTTTTATTATTATTTGAAAATCCTTTTTGACCTAAAATAAATAAAAACCTAACAAAAACAAAATCTTTCAGCAAATTAGCATTGTTAATTTTGGTGTATTCAGTACAGTATTCATTCTAAATGTGATGGGATAAAAAAAAAAAAATGGGACAGGGGTGTGTTTACCTCTCTGTTTCACCACCATTTATTTTAAACAACAGTCTATAATATTTCAGAACTGAGAACACCAATTATTTTAGGTGTAAGAGTGGATCTTTCTCCATTCTTGCTTGCAAATTGGGACATGGGCGTGTTTACCAACGTGTTTTACCACCTTTCTTTTGAATCAGAATCCTAATCAGATTTATTCGCCAAGTATGTTTACATGTATAAGGAATCTATTACCGGCTGTTGTTATCTCTCTACAATATACAGACAAAACCATGAGCAGACAATGTACAGATTATGACGTGTTACTCAGAATTTTGAATATATACAAAAAATGTAAAAATAGCACAAGATAAATAATAAAAAATGAAGTTACAGTATAATACAATACAGTATATGTAAAGTGTTGTGTGGTATGTAAACATCAGTGTAGTGAGGGATATAAACAACAGGTCAGTCAGAGTTATTAATGCAGTATTTTATATATATATATATATATATATATATAAATGCATTTTTATTCCCATTTTCTCCCAATTTAGTGTAGTCAGTTTGTCTTCCGCTGCTGGGGGATCCTCGATTTTTTGCAGTTGAGGAGGGTATGTTGCTGCTCACGCCTCCTCCAACCCGCGTGCAGCCCTTAGCGGAACCTTTATGCACTCTGCACAGGCGTTTCTATCCACCAATCAGGGTCTTTACACAGTGTTTGAAGACCCCACCCACATATTCCAGTCATAACTCCCTGCAGACAATGCCGATTATGCTCGCTAAATGGCGCCCAGCCGACCGGTTTGCAACGCCGTGTTTCAAACCGAGAACGTCAGAATCTCGGCGCTGGTGCGCTAGCGGAATATCCTGCTGCGCCACCTGGGCACCTGAACAGTATTTTATTGACTGATTTGTAAATGTGATGGATGGAACACATTTTGAAAAGAAAATTGGGACAGTTTATAATATTTCGGAACTGAGGACACCAGTTAATGTAGGTCTGAAAATGGATTTTTTTTCCCTCTATTCTTGCTTGCATATTGGCGTAGCTTAAATGACTAAACCTTTTATTAAGTTTTATATATATATATATATATATATATATATATATATAAATATATATATACACCGATCAACCATAACATCAAAACCACCTCCTTGTTTTTACACTCACTGTCCATTTTATCAGCTCCACTTATCATATAGAAGCACTTTGTAGTTCTACAATTACTTCTCTACATACTTTTTTAATCTGCTTTCACCCTGTTCTTCAATGGTCATGGATCATTCTCAGCACTGCAGTGACACTGACATGGTGGTGGTGTGTTAGTGTGTGTTGTGCTGGTATGAGTGGATCAGACACAGCAGCACTGCTGGAGTTTTTAAACACCTCACTGTCACTGCTGGACTGAGAATAGTCCACCAACCAAAAATGTATCCAGCCAACAGCGCCCCGTGGGCAGCGTCCTGTGACCACAGATGAAGGTCTAGAAGATGACCGACTCAAACAGCAGCAATAGATGAGCGATCGTCTCTGACTTTACATCTACAAGGTGGACTAACTAGGTAGGAGTGTCTAATAGAGTGGACAGTGAGTGGACACAGTATTTAAAAACTACAGCAGCGCTGCTGTGTCTCATCCACTCATACCAGCACAACACACACTAACACACCACCACCATGTCAGTGTCACTGCAGTGCTGAGAATGACCCACCATCTAAATAATACCTACTCTGTGGTGGTCCTGTGGGGGTCCTGACCATTGAAGAACAGCATGAAAGGAGGCTAACAAAGCATGCAGAGAAACAGATGGACTACAGTCAGTAATTGTAGAACTACAAAGGGCTTCTATATGGTAAGTGGAGCTGATAAAATGGACAATGTGTGTAGAAACAAGGAGGTGGTAATAATCTTATGGCCGATTGGTATATATATATATATATATATATATATATATATGTATCTGAATTTTCTGAATTAAGTTCATGGACCCTCATGGTTTAGAATCTTGTAATTTTAGAGTTCAGTATTTCTTGATGTGAAGGTTTGGACCTTAAAGGAGGACAGGTCTCGGTACGAGGCATTTTTTTCCTTTCAATAATTGTTCTCTTAGCTTTTACGGTCTCATTTAATTACGTTAAACCTCTGAGAACGGTCGGCGCTTCTCAGACATGAAAAGAGACGAGGCGAGAGGTTGGAGAACGTTCTGGACTCTCTGTTCGTAGCAGTACAGTGTAATTAATTGCCTTAATTAGGCTTCGTTATTGACAAAAGCTCAGTAATTGTGGCTGAGTAACTCATTCGAGTCGCTGGTTTTTTTTGTTAAAGGTGCACAATGCGGCGTGTTGTATCCCCCAGCTTCTCTTTTCGGTGCTTTTGTACCCGGAGCTTGTCCTCTCTCCGCGGCATTGTGTTCCTCCCGATGCTTTGATTTCCCGTCGTACAGGTGTCGCGTGCCCTCGCCGGCGGTGAATGGCCTATTCTCCGGAGCGCCGGTCGGGACGATCGCGTCTCTCGGGCGGATTAGAGCGACGAGACGGGTTTTGTAAGCGCCCATTCAGGTGCTGGATAATCAGAGGCGTCACTGCAGGAGGGAGGAAATGAGGATGAGGATTGAACCGGCAAGAAATCCAGACATTAATGATGTGAAGTTCACGCTCATGTTCCTTCAGCTTTTAGCTTCACGCCATGTTGCGATTTACAGATGAATAAAACAGCAGGATGAGTGAATCCTCACGGGTATTAAAATTGGGAAATAATACGGATAATTGAAGTAGATTCGGAGGATGTGTGATGCATAATGAACCATAAAAATGTGGACATGGCTGGTTTTAAAGGGAACTGTTAAAGCTAAACAGTAGTATAAAGAATTTACAACTTTTATTTTATTTAAGGGGCGGCTCGGTGGGTAGCACTGTCGCCTCACAGCAAGAAGATCCTGGGTTTGATTACCAGATAAAGTGGTCTGGGTCCTTTCTGTGCGGAGTTTGCATGTTCTCCCCTTGTCTGCGTGGGTTTCCTCCGGGTACTCTGGTTTTCTCCCACAGGCCAAAGACATGCAAGTGAGGTGAATTGAAGATAAAAAATTGTCCATGACTGTGTCCGATCTGCCATAACATTAAAACCACCTCCTTGTTTCTACACTCACTGTCCATTTTATCAGCTCCACTTACCATATAGAAGCACTTTGTAGTTCTACAATTACTGACTGTAGTCCATCTGTTTCTCTGCATGCTTTGTTAGCCTGCTTTCACCCTGTTCTTCAATGGTCAGGACCCCCACAGGACCACTACAGAGCAGGTATTATTCGGGTGGTTGATCATTCTCAGCACTGCAGTGACACTGACATGGTGGTGGTGTGTTAGTGTGTGTTGTGCTGGTATGAGTGGATCAGACACAGCAGCGCTGCTGGAGTTTTTAAACACCTCACTGTCACTGCTGGACTGAGAATAGTCAACCAACCAAAAATATCCAGTTAACAGCGCCCCGTGGGCAGCGTCTTGTGACCACTGATGAAGGTCTAGAAGATGACCGACTGAAACAGCAGCAATAGATGAGCGATCGTCTCTGACTTTACATCTACAAGGTGAACCAACTAGGTAGGAGTGTCTGATAGAGTGGACAGTGAGTGGACACGGTATTTAAAACCTCAATCAGCGCTGCTGTGTCTGATCCACTCATACCAGCACAACACACACTAACACACCACCACCATGTCAGTGTCACTGTAGTGCTGAGAATGATCCACCACCTAAATAATACCTGCTCTGTGGTGGTCCTGTGGGTGTCCTGACCATTGAAGAACAGCATGAAAGGAGGCTAACAAAGCATGCAGAGAAACAGATGGACTACAGTCAGTAATTGTAGAACTACAAAGTGCTCCTATATGGTAAGTGGAGCTGATGAAATTGTAGTTTTAATGTTATGGCTGATCAGTATATACTGTATATGTATACATACAGCGGGCTGTGCTAAATTCATGATCATATCTGTTACTTCTGTCCCTATTATTATTAATTTCTGATGAACGTCCCCTCAGTCCTCTCCAGCGTGACCCTACGGTTCTCTTTCTGAACTCTTCTTCCTCTTGCTGGTCCGGTCGGATTTCCGGTGATTTTCTTGGCCGACGTCGTGGCTCTGTTGGCTCTCGACCGTCTGTGTTTTCCGTGTTCCAGTGAACTATGTGATTGGTTTATCTCCGGCGTTTAGTTTCTCCTCCAGTCGGGCCGGAGGCCAGCCGTGGATTGGGCCAAAATCATTTCTCACCTGGAGACTGAGGAGTGTGATGGAAAAAAAAAGTGTGATGCAGGGCACTGGGTTCAAACTGCTCCACCCTGGGGGTCCGAATCACCTGACATGATGAAGTGCTTCTTCTCAGCGAGTATCTGTGTACATAATTAATTTTATTTTACTATAAAAGCAGGTCTGGAATGTTCTAAATGACTTCATTATAACTGGCGATGTTGAATGGATGAATTCCTGGGTTCTGATTGGTCAGAATGTGGTTTTAAATCTCTTGAGTTTTATTCTCAGCACTGCTACCGGTCGGCTGGGCGCCCCCTAGCAGGCACAATTGGCAGTGCCTGCAGCAGGACAAAAAAAAGGGGTAGTAGCCTGAGACGCTTGTACAGAAGTGAAGGAACTTGGAGATCAGTGTTCCCACTCATGTACCTGCTCTTGTACCCTCTTCTATACATGCTCCTATACCTGCTCATGTACCTGCTTCTTTACTCGCTCCTGTACCTGCTCATGTACCCTCTCATATACCTGCTCATGTACCTGCTTCTTTACTCGCTCCTGTACCTACTCATGTACTCGCTCCTGTACCTTCTCATGTACCTGCTCATGTACCCTCTCATATACCTGCTCCTGTACCTGCTCATGTATCTGCTCATGTACCTGCTCATGTACCTGCTTCTTAACTCGCTCCTGTACATGCTCATGTACTCGCTCCTGTACCTGCTCATGTACCTGCTCATGTACCTGCTCATGTACCTGCTCATGTACCTGCTCATGTACCCTCTCATATACCTGCTCCTGTACCTGCTCATGTACCCGCTCCTGTACCTGCTCCTGTACCTGCTCCTGTACCTGCTCCTGTACCTGCTCATGTACCCTCTCATATACCTGCTCATATACCTGCTCCTGTACCTGCTCCTGTACCTGCTCATGTACCCGCTCCTGTACCTGCTCATATACCTGCTCCTGTACCTGCTTCTTTACTCGCTCCTGTACTTGCTCATGTACCTGCTCATGTACCCGCTCCTGTACCCTCTCATATACCTGCTCCTGTACCTGCTCATGTACCCGCTCCTGTACCCTCTTGTATACCTGCTTTTGTACCTGCTCCTGTAATCTCTTATATACCTGCTCATGTACCTGCTCCTTTACTCGCTCCTGTACATTCTCATGTACCTGCTTATGTACCCGCTCCTATACCCTCTCATGTACCTGCTCCTATACCCTCTTCCATACCCGCCCTTGTACCTTTTCCTGTACTCACTCCTGTACCAGCTTCTATACCTACTTCTATACGCGCTTATGTACTCGTTTCTATACCTGCTCCTGTACCCGCTCCTATACCTGCTCCTGTACCTGCTCATGTACCTGCTCCTATACTCGCTCCTGTACCTGCTCATGTACTTTTTTCCGTAGTTGCTCATGCGCCCGCTCCTATACTCTCTTCTTTACCCGCTCATGTACCCACTTCTATACTCGCTCATGTACCTGCTCCTGTGCCAGCTCATGTTCCTGCTCCTGTACCCTCACCTATACCCGCTCCTGTACCCTCTTGTATACCTGCTCATGTACCCGCTCCTATACCTGCTCATGTACCCGCTTCTGTACCTGCTCATGTACCCGTTCCTATACCTGTTCTTGTACCCGCTCCTATACCCGCTTATGTACCCGCTCTTGTGCCTGCTCATGTACCCGCTGTTGTGCCTGCTTATGTTCCCGGTCATGTAACCTCTCCTATACCCGCTTATGTACCCGCTCCTATACCTGCTTCTCTACTCGCTTCTATACCTGCTCATGTGTGGGGGGGGGGGGGTTGTTGTATGGTGTGAAAGGTACGTTTAATAAGACTGTCCTAAATTCTAACCAGCACTGAACCCACAGCAGGTCAGAGATGTAAAGATCGACTTTTGTTTGTAGCCTCCATTAGGACTAAACGAGGACAGGAGAACCAAAGAGGTGTTTAATAGGATATAAAGCTCCGTCTAGACGGCTGATTACACTCTAATGGGAACTCGTCCGGGACTTCTGGTCATTGTGAGCGGTCACCTCTTGGTTTACGGGATGAGGTGCAACAAGTAGAACAAGTTTTCTGAGTGAGAAGTCAGGGGTGAATGTCGGATCTGTTTGGGTTGTGCCACATCATATTAATCAGGTTGATCGTTGATTTTTTTTGGCCTTTGTACAGGGTCAGCTATTGTGCTGACTGGGTTAAGGGCCTTGCTTAAGGGCCAAACAGTGGCTGCATAGCAGAACCTGGAGTTGATCCAACAATCTTCTGACTGATAGCCCTAAGCTCTACCCTCTAGGCTGCCACTGTGCCCATTTGATTGGTGGAAATGTATTTTTTATATAAATCAGCTGATTTTTATTGGGGTTTATTGTGAAATCTTATTTTTATCATTTTATGCATCTTATTTTTATCGACCTTCACGACTTATCAAGAAGATTTTATAACTATCATACATTCCGAACCTGCCGGCAGCTTGTGGATCTAGAGAACTGGATTTATTTTTGTGTGTCATCAAACGTGGATCAAAAAAGTGTTTTTTATTATTATTACATCGATCAGGCATAACATTAAAACCACCTTCTTGTTTCTACACTCACTGTCCATTTTATCAGCTCGACTTACCATATAGGAGCACTTTGTAGTTCTACAATTACTGACTGCAGTCCATCTGTTTCTCTGCATGCTTTGTTAGCCCCTATTCATGCTGTTCTTCAATGGTCAGGACCCCCACAGGACCACCACAGAGCAGGTATTATTTGGGTGGTGGATCATTCTCAGCACTGCAGTGACACTGACATGGTGGTGGTGTGTTAGTGTGTGTTGTGCTAGTATGAGCGGATCAGACACAGCAGCGCTGCTGGAGTTTTTAAACACCTCACTGTCACTGCTGGACTGAGAATAGTCCACCAACCAAAAATATCCAGTCAACAGTGCCCCGTGGGGAGCGTCCTGTGACCAATGATGAAGGTCTAGAAGATGACCGACTGAAACAGCAGCAATAGATGAGCGATCGTCTCTGACTTTACATCTACAAGGTGGACCAACTAGGTAGGAGTGTCTAATAGAGTGGACAGTGAGTGGACACGATATTTAAAAACTCCAGCAGCGCTGCTGTATCTGATCCACTCATACCAGCACAACACACACTAACACACCACCACCATGTCAGTGTCACTGCAGTGCTGAGAATGATCCACCACCCAAATAATACCTGCTCTGTGGTGGTCCTGTGGGGGTCCTGACCATTGAAGAACAGGGTGAAAGCAGGCTAAAAAAGCATGCAGAGAAACAGATGGACTACAGTCAGTAATTGTAGAACTACAAAGTGCTTCTATATGGTAAGTGGAGCTGATAAAATGGACAGTGTGTGTAGAAACCAGAAGGTGGTTTTAGTGTTATGGCTGATCGATGTATTTGTGTGTGTTAGGAATAAAATCAGCCTCACTAATTCATTGCATCGTTTCTTTGCAGCCTGTGAACTGATGACGCAGGGGATCCTGGCGCTGGTGACCTCCACCGGTTGCGCCTCCGCGAGCGCCCTGCAGTCCCTCACCGACGCCATGCACATCCCTCACCTGTACGTCCAGCGCAGCAAAGACGGCTCGCCTCGTACCGCCTGCCCGCTCAAGTCCGGCGCAGACGGAGGGCGCTACACGCTGGCCGCTCGGCCCCCGGTCCGACTCAGCGACATCATGATCGCCCTGATCGCCGAGCTCCGCTGGCGCAAGTTCCTGGTCTTCTACGACAGTGATTACGGTAAGAGCTTAGCTACCTTCTGCTGGGTGAGCCGTGTCGCTGTTCAGCTGATTCGTGATTCGACTGATTCGTGATTCGTTCGCTGCTTATCTGGTGAGCAGGGAAGTTGTAGAGGCTACGATGAGTGATGAGTGATGAGTGAGGCTCTCGCTGTTTTAATAACACTTGTGTGGTCAGCATTTGTCTGTTTTCTTAGCATGAACTTGCTTTATGTAGTCTACTGCACTAGTGATCAGAAGGTTGCCTGTTTAAGCCCTACCACCACCAAGTTGGACCCCTGAGCAAGGCCCTTCACCTTAAATGCTAAATTGTATTCAGTCATAATTCTAAATCGCTTTGGATAAAAGCGTCTGCTAAATGCCACAAATGTAAACGCAACCACTTTCCAACCTACCTTTTCCTGTGCCAGCTTCTATACACGCTGCTGTACTCGCTCCTGTACCCTCAGCTATACCCGCTCCTATACCCTCTCCTATACCCGCTCATGTACCTGCTCATGTACCCGCTCCTATACCCTCTCCTATACCCGCTCATGTACCTGCTCATGTACCCGCTCCTATACCCTCTCCTATACCTGCTCATGTACGCAACTCTTCTAAAAAAGCTCAGGTGGGTCTGGTATAGTTTTAGACGGGTTTAGATGCTGGTCATACCAGAGGATTAGCTAAACATCAAACTAGACCAGTATATGACCAGCTAAGACCAGTAAACCATATAAAGAACTCTTGATTTTGGAACACTCATGCAAAACAGCCGGACAAAAAAACCCCAATCCATTTTAAGATTTCAGGGTTTTACTTACTTAATACAATCTTCACTTTTCTCCAACTGCTTTGAGGAGTCTATCGATCATATTTGATGGAATTTGTCCATATTTTGTTCCTTTATTTTTTCTTTTACTTATATTTATTTTTTTCTTTTCTTTTATTTATTCATTTATTTTTTGTATTTAAATCTTTGTCAGGAAATTTGCTCCTGACAAAGGAAGTTCATGCAAAAAGCCGGACGAAAAACCATTTTATGGTTTCAGGGTTTTACTTTAATCCAGCTGAGTCCCACAAGGCTCTGTCTTTTGCCCTTTGCTGTTTGTCCCAGTAGATTCTTGCACTGATGCAACTGTTCAGAAGTGTCTTTCTGCAGATGGTTTTGAACAAGGTCTTGGTCGAAACTTTGGATGATCGTGTTCTTGGATCCACTGATTGTCTCAAAGAACATTTTGAAGTACCACAAGGCTCCTTCTTAGACCCCTTACGGTTTGGTTTTTCACATCCTTTAATTTAGAGGTACCATTTAAAATGATGGAAATACAATCTTCACTTTTTTCCAACTGTTTTGAGGAGTTTTTATTGATCATGTTTGATGGAATTTGCCTTTATATTTTTTCTTTTACTTTTATTTATTTTCTTTTATTTTATTTATTATTGTATTTATTTTTTATTTCATTTATTTATTTATTTTTTTATATTTAAATCTTTGTCAAGAAATTCGCTTTTGACAAAGGAAGTTCATGCAAAAAGCCGAGGCAAAAAACCCTCAATCCAATTTTAGATTTCAGTGTTTCACTTTAATCCCACAAGGCTCTGTCTTTGGCCCCTTACTGTTTGTCACAGTAGATTCTTGCACTGATGTTTCTGTTCAGAATCGTCTTTCTGCAGATGGTTTTGAACGTGGTCTTGGTCGAAACTTTGGATGATCGTGTTCTTGGATCCACTGATTCTCTTAAAGAAAATTTTGAAGTACCACAAGGCTCCTTCTTAGACCCCTTACTGTTCGGCTTTTTATGGAAATTATGGAAATATAATCTTCACTTTTCTTTAACTACTTCGATCATGTTTGATGGAATTTGTCCAGATTCCTTTCCTTTATTTTTGCCTTCAAATTCATTTTTGTTGTATTAAATATTTTTGTCAGGAAACTCGCTCCCACTGTGCTGGTTCTTTACCCTGTGTGTATGGTGAGCATATTGTGTGATGGAATGATCCAGAGATCGTGTTGGCAGCACATGCTGGTCATTTCATTCAGTTGTGCCAGTGAAACAAATGCCCTGATCCTGGCAGCGGGCGAGCGTGGGTGGCATCACCCTGTCGTTTTGATTTGTTCCCGCTGTTTATTCTCCGCTGGAGTTGAGATGTTAAAAATCTCAGCCAGGAGCGCTCGGGCAGAAGACAAACGCTAAACGTTTAGGTGCAAACGGCCATCCAAACGTGTTTGGACAGGCTGTCAGCTGGGAAATAAGATACTAAGGTCTGTTTATGTTTGTTTTTTGGTTCACTTAGTCTGGATGAAACAAGAGAATAAAACGTTGTTAGATTTTAGTTCTGCTTTGTTTAGCGTTCAGGCTCACAGATCTATAATTGAACCAGAAAAAAATAAGCAAAACAAAAAGTGATATAAATGTTAATGAGACATTTTAACTCTCGTTCCTCTGGTTCGTCCTTATTGTGCTTGGTTTTGTTTTGAATGTGCTCTGTTCTCTCACGCCGTGTTTCACCTCTTGTGACATCACATCCTGTGTTTGGTTCATATTGTGTTCACACCTGAAATGAATCACACCAGAATTTGTTGCTCAGACGCTCACGGTCCGATTATTCAGTGCACCAGAGCACATTTACCATAACGAACCGAACTGAGAGATCAATCACACCAGGGTTCGGTTTAATCCATCCCAAGCTGACATGTGGTAACTCAGCGGTTAAGGTTCAAGACTGGTAATCAGAAAGTCGCTGGTTTAAGTCTCACATCTACCAGGTTGCCACTGTTGAGCTCTTAAACAAGATCCTTGACCTTCAGCTGCTGGCAATGACTACAGTCACACTTGTAAATCATTTTGGATAAAAACAGCTGCTAAATGCTAAAATGTAAAAGTAGAAACACACTGAGAAGTGAAACGAGGAGAATAAAACTCACGCTCAGAGCAACGATTGATTTTTGATTTTTATAATAAATAAAGAAATGATTTTCAGTGACAGGAAGATTTATTAAGGATGAAAGTTTGGTTTATGTGGGGGAACAGTTGGATTAAAACATGCATCAGTGCTGACGGTCTGTCTAACAGTCTGTCTGATTGTCTGTCTGTCTGTCTGAATGTTTGTCTGACTATCTTACTGTCTGACTGACTGTCTGTCTGTCTGACTGACTGTCTGATTGACTGACTATCTGTCTGACTGTCTGTTTGACTAGCTGTCTGACTGACTGACTATCAGAATGTCCGACTGTCTTTCTGTCTAAGTCAAGTCAAGTCAAGTCAACTTTATTTATATAGCGCTTTTTACAATATACATTGTCTCAAAGCAACTTTACAAAATCCAGGACCAACAGATACAAAAACCCCTGTTGAGCAAGCCGAGGGCGACTGTGGCAAGGAAAAACTCCCTGAAAATTACAGGAAGAAACCTTGAGAGGAACCAGACTCAGCAGGGCCCATCCTTCTTGGGTGGCCTGGAGGATACTTTAAATAAATACACGATTTACACAAATCATACAAACACAGAATTAAATGATCTAAAAGTCATAACTGGTAATAAATAGATAAATAAACAATTAAATAATAATAGAGTTGTTATCCGCTCTAGTCTTCAATAAAGTCTGTAGTGATTTCTTGTCGTTGCAATTACTCCAGACCCGTCACATCTGACAGGAGCAGCATCGTTGTCCCGGCAGTCTCGACTTTAATCCTTAACCTCGGCGGGTAAACAGGTTTCCATCAGAATGCCCTCGGGGTAAAACAACAGAGAATGTAGTTAATAATGTACAATGCTAGTTGACAAACAGTTTTACAGAGAGTTTTAGACTCCGGCAGCCCTAATTATTACAGCATAACTAAAAGGGAGAGCAAGCAGGTAACAAGGTCATGAAGGCTTTCACAGGACATCAGCGCCCATCTCCCCACCGTCATCAAACCTGAGTGATCGGACAAGAGAGGCAGAACGACAGCAACCCAACATCCCTGATCACCACAAGTTTCTATGACCAAGAACCCCCAAGCTCTGCGCCTTTGTCTATACTAATCAAAAGCCTGAGAAAATAAATATGTTTTCAGTCTAGACTTAAACATTGAGACTGTGTCCGAATCCCGAATAGAGGCAGGAAGATTATTCCAGAGTTGTGGAGCTTTGTAAGAAAACGCTCTTCCACCAGCCGTGATCTTTTTAATTCTAGGAACTATAAGTAACCCTGCATCTTGTGAACGAAGTGGACGCGCTGGGCTGTAGTGATTAATAAGTTCACTCAGATACTGTGGAGCCAGACCATGTAGCGCTTTATAAGTTAGCTCTATAAATTTAACTGGCAGCCAGTGTAGAGATGATAGAACAGGAGTAATATGGTCAAATTTTTTAGTTCTAGTTAGCACTCGAGCTGCTGCATTTTGAACTAATTGGAGTTTGTTTAAGGATCTACCAGAGCATCCAGTTAGAAGAGCATTACAATAATCTAACCGAGAAGTTATAAACGCATGGATCAGTTTTTCGGCGTCATTAACAGATAGTATATTTCTTATTTTAGAAATGTTACGCAAATGATAGAAAGCAACTCTAGTAATATTATTAACGTGTGTATCAAATGAGAGATCTGAATCTATTGTGACACCTAAGTTTTTTACATCTGGGCTGGGAGTAACAGAGAACGTGTTTAAGTTTAGCACCAGGTTAGACAACTTGTCTCTTGCAGCTTTAGAGCCAACAAGTAAAACCTCTGTCGTATGTCGTTTACACAATCTTTTATCTTACTGATTGTGTCAGTATCATTTGGTTTGGCTGATATATACAGCTGTGTGTCATCTGCATAGCAGTGAAAGTTTATGCCATGTTTATGAATAATTTCACCTAGTGGAAGCATATAGAGTGTAAATAATAGCGGTCCCAGTACCGACCCCTGTGGAACACCATACTTTACTTTTGTAGTTTCCGAGCATTTATTATTTACATAAACGAATTGAGAGCGGTCAGTCAGATATGATTTAAACCAAGAGAGTGCGAGTCCTTTAACACCTACTGTATTTTCTAGCCTCTCCAGTAAAATGTTATGATCGACCGTATCAAACGCTGCGCTAAGATCTAATAGAACAAGAAAAGAGACACATCCATTATCAGAAGACATTAACAACTCGTTAACTACTCTAATTAATGCGGTTTCGGTACTATGATTGGGTCTAAATCCTGATTGAAATTTTTCATGAATACAATTTTCATTCAAATAAGAACATAGCTCTTTGGAAACGACTTTTTCTAATATATTTGAGACAAAAGGAAGGTTTGAAATTGGCCTATAATTAGCTAGTACATGTGGATCAAGATTAGGTTTTTTAATCAGGGGTTTAATAACAGCACTTTTAAACAATTTAGGTACATATCCAAGGCTAAGGGATGCATTGATTAATGTAAGCAGGGGCTCTACAATAGCTGGGAGTAAATCTTTAAGTAAACGAGTTGGAACAGGATCGAGTATACACGATGATGACTTCGATGATTTAATCAACACAGTTAGTTCATTTTGGGAGATTGGATTAAAGGAATTTAGTTGGATTAACTCGTTACTGTTATCATCACTGTTCTCACCAATGCTGCTCAGAGTGAGTCCATACTTAACATTGGCAGGTGACACACTCTGACTCTGAAGTCGTATTTTTTCTATCTTGTCATTAAAGAATTTTAAAAAATCATCGCTGGTACAGTCAGGCGTTATATTAGATTCAGTTTCATTGACGTTTTTAGTTAATTTGGACACTGTCTCAAAAAGGAATCTGGGATTGTTTTTATTTTTCTCTATTAGGGACGAATAATATAAAGATTTAGCTTTTATAAGTGCATGTTTATACTCAGTTAGAGCATCTTTCCAAGCAATCTTATACACTTCCAGTGTAGTGTGACGCCACTTGCGTTCTAATTTCCGTGCTGCTTGTTTAAGTGCGCATGTGTGGTCATTGTACCATGGAGCAAGCCTTTTCTCCCTAATCAGTTTAGTTTTGAGTGGGGCTACGTTATCTAAGGTTGTGCGCAGTACGGTCTCTAGGTTTTGAGTTGCCTGATCTAGTTCTTTAGGTTCTGATGCTGGTATATTTGGTAATGCTGGTAGGCAGTTTATGAACGCTGCTGCAGTTGCAGATGTAATAGTGCGCTTACATTTAAAACGATTTGGTTGCTGTACCTTATTGGACAGGGACACTTCATAAATTAGTAGAGAGTGATCAGAGATTAAGTCATTCTGTGGTACAATTTCCAGGTTGTCTATGTTTATACCATAAGTAAGTATTAAATCTAAGGTATGTTTACAGCGGTGAGTGGGTCCTGTTACATTTTGGGTGATGCCTAAAGATTCTAAAATAGAGTCAAACGCAGTTTTGAGTGTATTACACTTATCCTCATAATGAATATTAAAGTCACCAACAATTAAAGCTTTCTTAGTTGATAAGACTAATTTAGAAAGAAAATCGGCAAATTCGTTAAGAAATTCTGAGTAAGGACCAGGGGGTCGATAAACAGTAACCAGCTTAAACATACTAGTTTTATCAGATGAACATTTATTGGTTATGTCAGAGATAAGAACTTCAAACGAGTTTGTTATGGGAGTTGATTTTACAGTGAGACCTATGTCCTTGTCATAAATTGTGGCTATTCCTCCACCACGACCGCTAAGACGTGGCTTATGTTCATAACTGTAACCCGGAGGAGATGCTTCATTTAAACCTAGATACTCATCAGGTCTAGCCCAGGTCTCAGTTAAACAAAGTGCACTAAGACTATTATCTGTAATTATTTCATTTACAATTACTGTTTTGCATGCAAGTGACCTGATGTTAGTCTGCTGCCTGGTCTTGGCTCTGGATAGTCATTTAACACTATCTGCCGCTACACTAACGCGGTGGTAAAGCCTGTCACCTATGCTGCAAGAAATGCGAGCAGCACCCTCCCACGTGGGGTGGACACCATCCCGCTTCAAAAGACCAGGCCTTCCCTCAAAGGTGGACCAATTATCTACAAAATCAATGCAGTTTTCTGAGCACAATTTAGACATCCAGCGGTTCAGCGACAACAACCTGCTGTAGATTTCGCCACTGGGTCGAATCGGTAAGGGGCCAGAGCACACTACTGCCTCAGACATCGACCTAGCTAACTCACACACCTCTTTAACATTACTCTTAGTAACCTCAGACTGCCGTAAACGAACATCATTAGTGCCGACGTGGATAACAATCTTCGAAAATCTACGATTAGCATTAGCCAGCACTTTCAGGTTTGCTCTGATGTCAGGCGCCCTGGCCCCCGGAATACAAGTGACTATGGTTGCTGGTGTCTCTATGGGGGTCGCAATACGCACGTGTCGGAGCTGAGAATCTCCTATAACCAGAGCACTTACATTAACAGGCTGCTCAGCGGGTGGCTCACTGAGTGGGGAAAACCTGTTGGACACGTGCAACTGAGATGGTCGGTGCTTTGCCCTACGACTATGTCGCCGAGACGTCACCCAGTCGCCCCGCTGTGAGGGCTCTAATGCCGGAGTCTGGGGTTCTATACCTGAACTGCTGGCATTCGGGACTGCTACAGCTGAAACTAAGCCCTCACTAGTAGTGGTCTGTTCTAACGCCCGAATGCGCCCTTCTAACACTGAGATCTTCTCCGTCAGACTAACAACTAATCTACACTTATCACATGTAAAGTTATCACTAAACACGGAGAAGGAATAACTGAACATGTTACACTCGGAACATGGATATAATGCTCCTGCTGGGGCCATAATAACAGAGAAATGTACTTAGCTTTACAAGATGAGTTGGAGATGATGTTTATGTTGGATTCACCGGCGCTTCTTCTGGTAGTCGCAGAAGAACGGCTTTAATTCCGGATGAAACAGGCGATGATAAGCTGGAATACAAAAACCACCAACCAAACCAACACAAACGCGCTTCGTTCGGACAAAAGCGGCTGTAATTCTAAAGGAGAACGGTGTTATGCGCTGGTGTACTAAACAAATAAACGCGCTTCCTACGAACAGAAACGGTTATAACTCCCCACAAAACAGAGGTGTTTTAAGAGCTGAAATACAGAACACAACCAAACACAAACGCGCTTCGTGCGGACCGAAAACGGTTTTAATTCTGGATAATTAAGATGTTTATGCGCTGAAGTACAAAAACAAACAAAACCGGCTTCGTTCGGATGCCGGTAGCAGAAGTTTCCTAGTTTCCAACACAGCACGAATTTACGTTAGTAAACACAAGCGCTTTTTTACGATAAACAAAATAAAACTAAATCAACAACACACGGAAGATTAACGTATAAATTATATGTTTAAAACATACGTATATAAAAAGTTATTTAGCTAAAGGCTACAAACAAACAACTAGGCTAGCGTCTCAGCGTGCGGCACGTCTCAGCGTGCGTCACAGAATTCTAACTGTCTGTCCATCTGACTATCTGTGACTGTCTGTCTGTCTGACTGTTTAACTTACTGACTGTCTTACTTACTGACTGTCTGTCCTTTTGTTGAGTCCTGATGCTCCTACAGAAGCTGTGAGACGATCTCTGTGGTCTGCAGTGTTCCTCACCATGTGTTAGATGTTCTTTATGTTGTTCCTCCAGTGGAGCTCAGTTCCTGCACTGCTGACCGCAACTCTCTCCATTATAGATCTGTACTGGATCCATTAAAGAATGATGGTTTAGGATCGGCTGTTATGTCCCTCACAGCCAAACAGTATATTACTGCAACAGCACCTTTAATCAGTTCTTTTTCTTTAACTTTAGTGTGTGTGTGTGTGTGTGTGTGTTTGTGTGTGTGTATGTGCTGTGTGTGTGTGTTTGTGTGTGTGTATGTGCTGTGTGTGTGTGCGTGCTTGTGTGTGTGCGTGCTTGTGTGTGTGTGTGTGATCCCATAACAGAACAACATCTTCATTATTCAGCATTTTGTTCTTGCTGCTGATAGAACCAGAGTATCATTCATTCATTCATTCATACATTCATTTATTAATTAATGTATTTATTTATGTATTCATTTATTTATTCATTTATTTATTTATTCATTCATTCATACATTTATTTATTTATTTATTTATTCATTTATTTATTTATTTATTCATACATTCATTCATTCATTTATTTATTCATTTATTAATTCATTCATGTATTCATTTATTTATTTATTCATTCATTCATTCATTTAATTATTATTTATTCACTTGTACATTCATTCATTCATTTAATTATTCATTTATTTATTTACTCATTCATTTATTCATCCATTTATTTAATTATTCATTTATTTATTCACTCATTCATTTATTCATTGAAGGGGTTAAACACAGGTTAAACACACACACACACACACACACACACATATCTAAGGGTGACTTTATTCATTCATTCATTTATTGTCTGTTTTACTATTGCTTTATCCTGGTCAGGGTCACGGTGGGTGCGATTCACTGGGCGAATAGCAGAAAACATACCTGACAGGTTGCCAGTCCATCACAGGACAAACACACACACACACACCTAGGGGGACTTTCCAGTTGACCTGACCTAATATTTTCCAGTTGACCTGACTGCATGTCTTCGGACTGTGGGAGGAAACTCCCAGGAAAACCTACACAGACACAGGGAGAACATGCAAACCACCTGGTAGTCAAACCCATGACCTTATGCTATGAGGTGGCAGTGCCGCCCACCACAGTATTATTGCAAATATTATTGCAGTATTATCTGCCCGATCTGGCTGATGCATTGCATTGTGGGAGTAAGTGTATCGTTTATTTGTTTATTAGAGCAGAAAATTTTTTATCTGGCAACCCTGTATGTAATTCCACTTAATGTAATGAGCATTATGGAACGTTTCTTTTGTAACGAATCATTTTTCTTGATTTATTTTTTATATATTTATTAATTTTGTGTAAATCTCGGGGTCTCGTCGGGTGTTGATTTGTTTCCCGGTTATCAGCCAGGTTCTGATTGTTGAAGC
The DNA here is from genome assembly GCF_030014385.1 of Trichomycterus rosablanca. Classification (NCBI taxonomy): domain Eukaryota; kingdom Metazoa; phylum Chordata; class Actinopteri; order Siluriformes; family Trichomycteridae; genus Trichomycterus; species Trichomycterus rosablanca. The sequence goes on along the minus strand of NC_085997.1, from coordinate 34,108,274 downwards.
GGGTTGGTGCGCTCATGCTTGTGAAGGTGATTATAGCGTTTTAGTTGACGTGCGGGTGATTAGCGTTATGAATTCCTTTAACTGAATTGCTGAAAGTCAATACCCAGTCGCAGTCGGGCTCGGAACACGAGCTAAATATTCACGCCTATTACTCATGCTTTTAAAGCTTAGCATATTGATTTCTTAAATGCCAATTAGGCTGGCAAACTCCGACGTGTCAGGATGGTTTTAGTGTGACTAAGAAGCAAACCGCTCTATTTATAGAGAGCGTTTCTTCCTCTCCGCTCCACTGATTTTATTATTATTATTTTTCCCTTCACTTTCCCTCCAGATGGTTCGAGACGGAACCTTAATCCTCTTTAAAACCGACATGTATAAAAGAAATGAATGAATTTATGTACGTCCTACAGGAAGCACCTTTACTCTGAGAACATCCTCGGGTCTTTGCTGCATGGCTGTGTTGTTGTATGCTGAGAATCTCCCGTTCCAATGCATCCCAAAGATACTCTATAAATAATCACGACACGGACTGTGAAACGAGCCTTTTCCTGTGTATTATTAATTAATTAATTAATTTATTTATTTATTTATTTATTTATTTATTTATTTATTTATTTATTTATTTATTTATTTATTTATTCATTCATTCATTTAATTATTATTTATTCACTTGTTCATTCATTCATCCATTCATTTAATTATTCATTTATTCATTTATTTATTTACTCATTCATTTATTCATCCATTTATTTAATTATTCATTTATTTATTCATCTTTCATCTTTGAGACAGAACATGAAGCCTCGCACAATCGCAGCTTACAGAAGAGCTTCAACAATAAACGTTTCCCTACTATAGTTTAAATAAACAAGAGTCCAAGGATACAAATCTACTGAATCCCTTTTAAAACAATGGAATAGAATATTAGTAATTACAAGTTAGTTCTTAGCTAAAGTGCTCCGTAAAGATGTGATAAAGATCTTTAATCGCCTTTTGAAGATGATAAGAGACTCAGATGTTTGAATGGTTGGAGGAGGGCAGTTGTAGCCTAGGAGTTAAGGTACTGGACTAGAAATTAGAAGGTTGCTGGTTGCTGGGTTAAGCCCCATCACTGACAGGTTGTCTCTATTGGGCCCTTGAGCAATGTATACAATAAGTTTCTTTGGATAAAAAGCGTCTGCTAAATGCCAACAATGTAAATGAAGTTTGTTCCACCTCTTGGGTCTTAGTACATATAAGAGCCTTGATTCATGTCTATCTCAAGTTCTGATTGGTGGATCAGGACAAACAAGACTTGTGTCTTGAAGACTGAATTACATTGAAAGGTTTTGTGAGTTCTTTAAGGTAGCTTGGGGCTGGTCTGTTTTTGGCTTTGTAGACGAGCATCAGTGTTTTAAACTGAATGCGGGCAGCTACAGGAATCAAGTGAGGAGAACGCAGCAGTGGGGTGATGTGGCAGTGTTTAGGTTGGTTAAAAACTAGGCGAGCAGCTGAATTGCTGAGTTGCAAGGCTTTAATAGTGGACATGGGAGCACCTGCCAGGAGGGAGTTGCAGTTGAGTTTGGAAAACTAACAACCAATTCTGTGGACACAGATGAGTATTTTTGTATTTGAGACAGAACATGAAGCCTCGCACTGTTGTTGGATGTTCTAGGTTTACATTCAACCATTAAGGTAGCTGTGCTGTGTATTGTAGCTTCTATTTATTCTATCATTCAGTTTATGAGTGTAATTTAGTGACTAGCTATTGGATTAACATCTGGTGACTTAATAGGCCATTGAAGTACATTAAACTCATTCTAATGTTTACATTTACATTTGTAGCATTTAGCAGACTCTCTAATCCAGAGCGACTTACAGAAGAGCTTCAACCATTAACATTTCACTACTCTAGTTTAAGTCGACAACAGTCCAAAGATACAAATCTGCTGAAACCCTGTTAGAACAAAGTAATACCTAGTATACTTTTTTTTCTAAAGATGCTATAGATTAGTAAGTGCATGTTAGTTCTTAGCTTTAGTTCTCAGTAGAAAGGTAATAAAGGACTTTATTAATCTCTTAAAGACAGTAAGAGACTCAGATGTTCAAACAGACAGGGGATGTTCCTTCCACCACGTGATTGCTTGTGCATAGAGTAGCTTTTATGAGTCTTCTTTAAGTTCTGATTGGTGGATTAAGACGAGCGAGTGACGAGCATGTGGCTGGCAAGTTTCAAGGGTTTAATAGTGGACAGAGGAGCACCTTCCAGGAGTGAGTTGCAGTAGTCCAGCTGAGAGATGATAAGTGAATGGACAAGAATCTGAGATGGTTCTGTGAAGAGAAATGGACGAATCTTCTTGATGTTGCAGAGGAAGAGTATAGAAGAACAGCTGGCTATCCAGGTTGATTAAAACAGGTTGAGATGATTTGTACTTTTGTGCCATTTAAACCATACATTATATGTAGAGCCCAATGGAAGCTCACCAGAAAATGTGCTTAAATCACAGATTTTTTAGGAAAATAGCCTAAACTGAATGATAGAACAAATGGAAGCTTCTCACCCTGGATCTAAAACATCTGTCAAGGACATTTGTAGCAACTATGTGAAAACACTGGCGGCTAATATTTAAAGAGTCCATGATGCAAAACTTCATTTGTCCAAAATAACCTGACTTCACCCTGGATGATTACATGAATGAAGGGATATACAGGCTTTCAGAATTTTGTGGACAATAAGTAACAGGAGCACAAAACCTGGACCCTTGAACGATGACTTTTCGTTATTGTGAGGATATTTATTACTCGGGACTCTTTATTGGGGTTAGCGGTCACATTTCCAGCTCAGCGTGGCTTTCTCAAGAGGACAGGAAGACACCGGGGATTGTAGAGGACAGGACAAAAGACACATTTATTTAAATTAAGGTTTTTGTAGCTTTTTATCGAGAGCAGATGGACCTGGTCTGCTCGTCCGCGCTGGTTCTGACAGCCGAGTTATTAAGATTAAGGACAGACCTTGGTTTATTGTTCAGATACCCATCACTGCCCTTCATCTCCCTTCGGTTCGCGCCCGTTTCTTCTCTCCGTCTCATCGCGCTTGCTTTGTTCTCTGTGAGAACTATGACCCAGGAATTTCTCCGCACTGTATTCCATCAGGCGCTCTGAAGTTTTAGCATGTCCTGCGGAAATTGGATTCTCTGTAGTGAGCGGATGGTGTTTCTCCGAATGTACGGAGCGTCGACTCTTAGCGTTTACTTACCGAGAAGAAGAGTTTCTGTCTTCTGCCTGTAAATATGTACGGAGGGTGAAGAAAACATCAACTGATGTCAAGATCATCAAGATCCGACCTACAGTGCTGTCAGGAGCTCGTGAATAGTTTTTTTTTTGTCATGTTAGTCTGAGGGTGGCACGGTGGCTTAGTGGGCAGCACTGTCGCCTCACATCCCCAGGCGGGGCGGTCCGGGTCCTTTCTGTGTGGAGTTTGCATGTTCTCCCTGTGTCTGCGTGGGTTTCCTCCGGGAGGTCCGGTTTCCTCCCACAGTCTAAAAACCTGCAATCAGGTTAATTAGAGACACTGAATTACCCTATAAGTGAAGGGTGTGTGTGTTTGTGTCTGCCCTGCTATGGACTGGTGTCCCATCCAGGGTGTTACTGTGTGCCTTGCACCCATTGAAAAGCTGGGATAGGCTCCAGCACCCCTCACGACCCTAGTTGGAAAAGCGGATAAGATCATGAATGAATGAACGTTAGTCTGACACTGAGGATTAGGATCTCATAAATTGTAAGACACATTAATAGTTGGACACACACACACACACTATCCCAGCCTATCCCAGCTTTTCAATGGGCGCAAGGCACACAGTAACACCCTGGACGGGGCGCCAGTCCATGGCAGGGCAGACACACATACACACACACCTATAGGGCAATTCAGTGTCTCAAGTTAACCTGACTTCACGTCTTTGGACTGTCGGAGAAAACCGGAGCTCCCGAAGGAAATCATGCAGACACAGGGAGAACATGCAAACTCCGCACAGAAAGGACCTGGACCACCCCACCTGTGGATCGAACCTTCTTGCTGTGAGACGACAGTGATACCCACTTAGCCACCGTGCCACACACACACACACACACAATTATAATAATAATAAAAACTAAATAAATAAACATGAAAAATAATAATGTGTTGACTGGCCAGTTTGCTGTTATAATAGGTGGAGGTGTGGGTTCCCTTCATGCGCAATCAGCCATGGGAGTCGGGCATCCCATAGTGCCCTCCGACCACGGCTAAAGCATTTTCAGGGGATTAAAAGTGTGTTTTATGTTTAGCATGGTGTTTTTACTTGTATGAGGGCTTTTCCGCACTCTATTTATTAAGAATTTCACTTTTCTACACAGTCGCCTTCCGATGCATTTTTCCAGCATCGTACCAACTTTTTAATGCCAGCAGCAAAAAATATTTTAGTTGAGAGTGTAGCCACTGATGCAGCGCTGCTCTCACATCATTATCACATAAAAATCTTCTTCCCCTTAAAGCTTCTTTGGGCGTCCAAAAAGGTGGAAATCAGATGTAGCTAAATCCAGACTTTAAGCGTCTCTCAGTCTCTCAGACACGATCGATTACTACTCCTCCCACCCTCACCACTTATAACCAAAATATAAAAGTGAGGAAACTTTTTAAAGATCCCTCGCATGTATATAATTATTATGTGTTGATGTGTTTAATGGTGTTTTTTGTGTTTGTTTTTATGTTAAGTTTAGACAGTAAGTTACCGTTATCAGGTGATACTTTGCGTTTGATGTGATGAATTTGTTATGTGCATGTTTAAATATAGCAGGATATAAATCGTAGGTTGATTAGGTCAGTGGTTCTCAACCAAGGGGTTTCAGTGAGCCTAGAGGAGCATCCCCTTACATTTCACTGAGAAGAGTAAAAAAGAATGGCACTTGACAGGATGAGAAAATCAATATGTTATTGGCATACGGGAGATCTATTGTGAACTGCGTATAGCTTACGTCAGGTGTTTGAGAATGGATGCATATTTTATTTGCCCATTACAAAAGTGCAAAGGTCAACGGACGGCAAATACAGCTGATTCAGATTCTGTTGTTGATGCAGATTCTGCTGAGGTAGACAAAGGTGAGGAAGCTCCTACCACCAGTTCACCAGAAACAAACCCCTTTTACATCAACCAAAATAAAAAAAATACCACAAATTATATTTCTTATGTTCAAGAACACAATACCTTTTGCTAAACGCATAAAGAGTCTTACCAGGCACCCAGGTTGCACAGTGGTATATTCCACTAGCACACCAGCACCGAGATTCTGAACTCCTCGGTTCGAAACTCGGCATTGCCACCGGTCGGCTGGGCGCCATCTAGCAGGCATAATTGGCAGTGCCTGCAGGGAGGGATGACCGGATAATGTGGGTGGGGTCTTCAAACGCTGTGTAAGGACCCTGATTAGTAGATAGAGAGGTGCCTGTGCAGAGTGCATGGGTAAAAAAGGGTTCCGCACAGGGCTGCGCGCGGGTCGGAGGAGGCGTGAGAGGCAATATACCCGCCTCGACTGCAATCGGGGATCCCCCAGCAGCAGAAGGCAGATTGACTATGATAAAATTGGAAGGAAGTGCATCAATAAAATAAAAAAAAGAGTCTGTTTTCCTCCCTTCGTCATCCGGGTCAGGGTCATGTTGGGTGTGATTTTCTGGGTGAAAGGCAGGACCACCCTGGACAGGTCACTAGTATATCACAGGGCAGACACACACAAACACACACTTTCAGTAGCTCTCATTGCCTAGACTGCATGTTGTGGGAAGGACTTGTGGAAAGAAACCGGAACACCTGGAGGAAACCCACATGGACACAGGGAGAACATGCAAACTCCACACATAATGAACCAGGGAATCGAACCCTGTCACTTCTTGCTGTGAGGCGATAGCGCTACCCACTGCACCACTATGGTACCCACTGCACTGTAATACATTACATTTTTACATTTTCAGCTTTTAGCAGATGCCTTTATCCAAAGTGACTTACAGTACTGGGACAGTATACAGTCTGAGCAATTGAGGGTTAATGACCTTGCTTAAGGTCCCAATAGTGGCAACCTGGCAGTGGTGGAGCATGAACCAGTGACCTTCTGATTACTAGTCCAGTACCCTAACCACTAGGCTCCAACTGCTCCAACTGATTCTCTCTGTAACCAATCAGAGAAGAGGAACAGCTTCCGAAATCATTTAATATCAGTTTTTTGTTGTAATAATTGATCAGATCCACTTTGTCTGTGTTAATATAAAATTCTTGACATGATTAAAATTAGTGTTTGGTTTTATAATCTGCAGAATTTCACTGATCCACAAGAAATCATTACAGTAGCTCCACAGACTCATTTACATTTTTGGCATTTAGCAGACACTTTTATCCAAATCGACTTAGAGTTGTGACAGTATGCAGTCTAAGCAATAGAGGATTACGGTCCTTGCTCAAGGGCCCAACAGTGTCAACCTGGCAGAGGTGAGGCTTGAACCATCAACCTTCTGATTACTAGTCCAGTACCTAAACCACTAAGCTACACCTGCCCCTGGACTCATTTCTTTAAATGCTATATAATCTATATTCAGAAAGCTTTTGCACTTGTACTTACGGAACCCTTAGGAAGCATTTTTTTTTACTCTGGCACCTCGGCTGTAAACAAAAGCTGCAACCTTCACCACTTCACCAAAGCAATTACAATCACTTCTGTTCAGTTGTCCAGCTGAGGCTGAGATCTGAGATCGTTCACCGCTCAAGAGGATAATAAAATAGAGCCGGAGCATCTCTTCACCCTTGAAGATCTGAAAACCGAGTGGTGTACAGCTCAGCACAGGTTCACTTATCTTACAATGGCCATCGAAAAAGGGCAATAAAATACATACCTGCTGTCAGAAAGAAGAGTTTGGGATGGAGATGAATGTCAGAAAGTCTAGATGACTGAAGAAATCATAATAAAACTAATTAAAAATGGTTAAAATGGATTCATTTATTGTCTATAAGTGCTCTAATCTGATGAGGATCCCCAATAACACTGGGTTTCAGTCCTTGGCAGGCCGTCACATTCACACTCACTCGTTCACTCAGTTCACTTTAGCTGATCTACCTGCGGAATCTACTTGATCTACCAGTGGGTAACACTGTCGCTTCACAGCAAGAAGGTCCTGGGTTCAATCCCCAGGCGGGCCGGTCCAGGTCTTTTCTGTGCGGAGTTTGCATGTTCTCCCCGTGTCTGCGTGGGTTTCTTCTAGGAGCTCCAGTTTTCTCTCACAGTCCAAAGACGTGCTGTTAGGTTAATTGGAGACACTGAATTGCCCTATAGGTGAATGTGTGTGTGTGTCTGCCCTGTCCTGTCCAGGGTGTTACTGTGTGCCTTGCGCCCATTGAAAAGCTGTTAAGACAGTGAGTGAGTGTGTGAGTGAGTGAGTGATACCTGCTGGTGTATTCTACCAGGTGGGTGGCATGTGGAAATCAGGTCTCTAAAGGACCCTAATGCTGTGCCACATGAATACCCGGGTTTGATCCCTGGTTACTTTTCATAGCACATTATGGCAGAAATCCACAGCGTTATTTTTTGGTTTTGAAAGAGGAATGTGTCCCAGGCAGGTCAGTCTAGCATCTGCACTCATTTACCACAATTCAAAACCAGGTGGTTGTAACACGTGCAGAAGGCAGCATGGCATCGTTCCTACGAAATGCTTCTGTATCAGCAATGCTCTGATTAAGGAGAACAAAATCCACGCCCCCTCCGACACGTGGGCAGCAGCCGTATGCATTTTGTCACCTACACTTTGACGAGTGCAGTGCAGATCAGCCCTGTGTACGGAGAGACACACCCTGACAGCACTCTTTTCCCATCTCTGTGCAGGCACCATCAATCCGCCAGCAGAGGTAGTTATGAGAGAGTCCCTATCCGGCTTTAATATTCCATGTATTCGAGATCCCAGCTCTGGTTCCAGCATGTGTTTTTACTGCTGCGCCACCTGAGTGGCCTTTGTTTGTTTTTTTAAAGGCATTTCTGCTTTTAATTTGTCTCGTCCCAACTTTTTTGGAACGTATTACAGGCATTAAAGTAGAAATGATGGTATATGTACAGAAAAACATGTGCTTAGTTTAAGTAAATGCCTGTAAAAGGCTGTTTTTCTTGTAATGGAATCGCTGATTTGTGTGATTATTTGTGTTTCACCTCCTGTCCTGATTCTTTGTGACTGTGCTTTGTAGCACTCAGGGTGTTCTAGATGAGTCAGTGTTGGTGGTGCACAGACTCTTTCCTGGCAGCTGTGTGTTCGGCTGAGTGCGTTTTTTGTCTCTTTTCTGTCACTAATTGAACACTTTTCTTCTTTGAAACAATCTTCTGAGATAGAAACAGCATTTATGCTTGATCATATCCAACAACACGGCGCCAGATGGCAGGTGCACACTCAAAAAAACAAAAAAAAATAATAAAAGAGAAAAGAAGAGGAGGAAACAAAAGCAGATTTACAGGTGCTGCTCAGATCCAAACAGCATTACTCCACACATTTAACTGAAAGCTTTTCTCTGCTGCAGCAAACTGGAAAAGTAAAAAGAAAAGATCCTAATGAAAACAGAGGAACATTTAATTACACGTTTATAAAGAGAAACGCACACTTCAGCATATGCAACAATAAATAAATAACCCCCCCCCCCCCCCCCCCCAAGAAAATCAATAAAACATTTTACTTAAAATATTTTTATGATATGAAGATATAAAAACACCCCCTCCTTAAAAATAAATAAAATAAATTAACACCCCCCAAGAAAATCAATAAAACATGCTCCATCCAGTACATACACAACCCCCTCCCAAAAAAAATTACTTAAAATATTTTAAAGATATGAAGATATAAAAAAAACCCTCAAAAAATACAAATAAATAAAATAAATACCACTTTCCAAAAAAACATGCACTATCCTGCACATGCACAATCACACCCCCCAAATAAAACATTTTACTCTAAATGTTCAAAGAAAAGAAGATATGAACTTATGAAAAACAGCCTCTCCTAAAAAATAAATAAAATAAATGAAAATAAAAGAACAGGAAAATGAAATAATAACATTACATTTTAAATATTTTAAAGACTTGTACCCCCCCTTAATTATTTATTAATTAATTTATTGATTTATTTAAAGATTTGTTGAAAACCCCCCAAAAAATATTCCCAAAAAATGGAATAAAAAACAAGAAAATCAATCAAACATTTTACTTTAAATATTAAACCTATGAAGTTATAAAAAAGACTTCTACTAAAAAAAAGTGAATAAAAAAATACAAATAAAAGAACAAGAAAAAAATCTAATTTCTAAATATTTTAAAGATTTGTATTTAACCCCCCGAAAAAAGTTGAATACAAAAAAACAAGAAAATCAATTAAAAATGTGTTTAAATATTTCAAACTTGTAAAGTTATAAAAAGATCCCCTACTAAAAAACATAAATAAAAAAATAAAAGAATAAGAAAGAAAAAAAATTTATTTTTTAAAAAATTTAATAAAAAAAAGAAAATCAATAAAACATTTATTGATACCCTTAAACTCCCTCCCACAAAAAAGTAAATAATACAAAAAAACAGGAGAACAAGAACATATTTAATATTTAATTTTTTTAATTAAATATTTTAAAGATTTGTAATTAAAATTTAAGAAATTAAATAAAAACCAAGAAAATTAATTAAATCTTTTACTTTAAATATTTTAAACAAATGGAGTTTTTAAAAAACCCCTACTAAAAAAATAAATAAAAAAATAAAATAATAATAAAAAACCTTTTAATTTTTTTTTAGATTTTAAAGATTTGAAGTTAACCTCTATCCCCCTAAAAGTCAAATAAAAAACAAGAAAATGAAAAAAAACATAAAAAAAATATTTTAAAGGTACCCCTCAAAAATAAAATAAAAAATCAATAAATAAATAATAAAAAAACAAGAGAACAAAAAAAATAAAAAAGATATTTTATTTTAAATATTTTAACTAAATAAATAAATTGTAATAAAGCCAATCTTAGCCCCCTTCCCCTCCCCCACTCACAAATACAAGACAATCAATAAAGCATTTTTTTAAATAGCACAAACCATACAGTCAGTCCCTCTTCAGTGTGAACAAAGAGTCTAAAGAGATTTACAGAACACAGAGTGAAGGAGCAGAAGTCTTTGCCCGGGGAGAGGTCTTCAGAAAGTCACTGATAAACTCCTTCCCAGCATTCATTTCTTCCCCTGTTGTTTTTATTATTTCTCTTTTATTTTTCTTTCAATGTTTTTAAAAAGACCCGCTGAGACTCTCTTAAACGTCTGACTCTAAAGTCTCTACGTTCAGTGAAGGGCCGAGAGTGTGTACGCTATACAGACACTTCCCTTAATAATTGAGGTATGACTGTATCAAGAGAACAAGTACGACATGACAAGGTCAGGAGCGAAAGGGAATAGAAATAAGCATGAAATAAGCGTAGAAATGAGCGTGGAGTTAGCATTGATGCTGGTGATGAAATTCCGATGTGAATGTGATTATCGGAGCTCGCTCCTCTGAGGAATCGTTCGGTGAAAGTTTATTAACGAGCACGATGTTTAGTTACGGTGTGAGGTATCAGCCTCGGGTTCTACAAGTATGAAATTAATGAGATTTCGTTACTGCTTTTGTTCCTCTTGCCCTCAGGCGGGAGGTAATTAAGAAAGTAGATGGCGTGTTAGCTCTGGGTCGTTTACGTTGGCGCCGAGTTCCATGTCTTTCGCTCCGTGCGAAGCTGCCGAGGGCAGAAATGTTGTTTAAACGTTTCCTCCAGATAGAACCTTCGGTGTTCAATACTGGTGGAGAAGTTTTTGGTGGAGGTCTGGGACGCGAACGCATGACCTGCTTGTACCGAGTCAGAAGAAAACCTTTTACTCCAAACTTACCCCGTTTATAATTATACAGGTGTACAAAACCAAGCACCTAGGCATGCAGACTACTTCTACAAACATTAGTGAAAGAATGGGTCGCTCTCAGGAGCTCAGTGAATTCCAGCGTGGTACCGTGATAGGATGCCACCTGTGCAACAAGTCCAGTCATGAACTCTCCTCACTACTAAATATTCCACAGTTGACTGTCAGTGGTATTATAACAAAGTAGAAGCGATTGGGAACGACAGCAACTCAGCCACGTAATGGTAGGCCACGTAAAATGACAGAGCGGGTCAGTGGATGCTGAGGCGCATAGAGCTCAGAGGTCACCAACTTTCTGCAGAGTCAATCGCTACAGACCTCCAAACTTCATGTGGCCTTCAGATTAGCTCAAGAACAGTGTGTAGAGCTTCATGGAATGGGTTTCCATGGCCGAGCAGCTGCATCCTAGCCTTACATCACCAAGCGCAATGCAGAGCGCCGGATGCAGTGGTGTAAAGCACGCCATCACTGGACTCTAGAGCAGTGGAGACGTGTTCTCTGGAGTGACGAATCACGCTTCTTTGTCTGGCAATCTGATGGACCAGTCTGGGTTTGGAGGTTGCCAGGAGAACGGTACTCATCTGACTGCATTGTGCCAAGTGTAAAGTTTGGTGGAGGGGGTATTAAGGTGTGGGGCTGTTTTTCAGGAGTTGGGCTCGGCCCCTTAGTTCCAGTGAAAGGAACTCTTAATGCTTCAGCATACCAAGAGATTTTGGACAATTTCATGCTCCCAACTTTGTGGGAACAGTTTGGGGATGGCCCTTTCCTGTTCCAACATGACTGCGCACCAGTGCACAAAGCAGGATAGAACACCTTTGGGATGAATTAGAGCGGAGACTGTGAGCCAGGCCTTCTCGTCATCACAAATGCGCTTCTGGAAAAATGGTCAAAAATTCCCATAAACACACTCCTAAACCTTGTGGAAAGCCTTCCCAGAAGAGTTGAAGCTGTTATAGCTGCAAAGGGTGGGCCGACATCATATTAAACCCTATGGATTAAGAATGGGACGTCACTCAAGTTCATATGCGTATGAAGGCAGACGAGCGAATACTTTTGGCAATATAGTGTATGTATTGTATTTTAGACTGGGTTTGATGGATGTTCTTGATGTGGAATTTTATTGATGTTTCATCGCTCAAGCCGAGCGCTGAGCAAATCGAATATTTGCGCCGAGGGTCGCAGTGAGAGCAAAGCACAAAACGCTTCTCACGTGAACGCACTATAAAGAAAGCAACAACTGTGACAAACACGTCTACGTCTTCTTTTCAGCAACAGTTGATCGATGCTTTTTGCATGAAAAGAACATCTGTAACAACAGCACAAATGCTCGCAGGTAACTTACACACTCTGCCATCATGTTACTCCTCTTTACTTTTGTTATGTAACACCCACCGTTGATGACGCAGGCTTGGTTCTCAAAAACTGGTGGAAACGCGGGTCGGTTCTCTACAAAACACCAAGGTTCGAAGAGACCCGGACAGAACCTGTTCAAGAACCAGAGTTCTTTTGGTGGAAAAGTGCTATGTCAGATTTCTTGAGAAAATTAGTTTGAAACTGAATATAATAAATAATGTGTTGATTTGATTGGTGTTGATATTTTGCATGATTCCAGTTTTATTTACTTGATTAGATTAGTACAGAGCCAGTGAAATACTGTAGCATCTAGATGATTAACATACTGTATATTACAGTGCAGGAGTGATAATTGACATTGAGAAAACATATGTACAGAAGAAGTAAAAAGACTGTGCAGCGTATATGAGTAGTGTATATTTACAGATAATTCTGTGACTCAAATGCACAAAAGCAATTTGGTAATGAATCAGTATGAATTAAATAGAGTAAACTAAATCAAATTACTTTTATTGTCATGTCACATTAACACAGGTGTGAAAGCTGAGTGAAAATCTTAGGTACATAGTTTCTCACAAATGTAAATACACATTAAATACAAAATATACACATTTACTTACACACACTAGCACTATCAAACTGTAAACCACCTCCTTGTTTCTACACTCACTGTTCATTTTATCAGCTCCACTTACCATATAGAAGCACTTTGTAGTTCTACAATTACTGACTGTAATCCATCTGTTTCTCTGCATGCTTTGTTAGCCTCCTTTCATGCTGCTCTTCAATGGTCAGGACCCCCACAGGACCACCACAGAGCAGGTATTATTTGGATGGTGGGTCATTCTCAGCACTGCAGTGACACTGACATGGTGGTGGTGTGTTAGTGTGTGTTGTGCTGGTATGAGTGGATCAGACACAGCAGCACTGCTGGAGTTTTTAATCACCTCACTGTCACTGCTGGACTGAGAATAGTCCACCAACCAGTAATATCCAGCCAACAGCGCCCCATGGGCAGCGTCCTGTGACCACTGATGAAGGTCTAGAAGATGACCAACTCAAACAGCAGCAACATCTACAAGGTGGACCAACTAGGTAGGAGTGTCTAATAGAGTGGACAGTGAGTGGACACGGTATTTAAAACCTCCAGAAATGCTGCTGTGTCTGATCCACTCATACCAGCACAACACACACTAACACACCACCACCATGTCAGTGTCGCTGCAGTGCTGAGAATGATCCACCACCTAAATAATACCTGCTCTGTGGTGGTCCTGTGGGGGTCCTGACCATTGAAGAACAGTGTGAAATCAGGATAAAAAAGTATGTAGAGAAATTGATGGAGTACAGTCAGTAATTGTAGAGCTACAAAATGGACATTGAGTATAGAAAAGGAGGTGGTTTTAATGTTATGACTGATCAGTATATATTTATAAAACTCTGTCCTGTGTTATATACTGTATATATATATATAAAATTTATGAGCCCGGTGCCTGAACGTTTGAGCATTCTTCAGAAACTCTATTCTGTGTTTCTTCAGTGCACGAGTGCTGCTGTTTTTCACTTTCTCATCAGCCCCTGATTTCATTAAGCGAGTGAATGGCAGCTTTCTACTCGCCGGCACGTTAAACGATGCCCCCTTAGACCTCCTCGCTCCTGGATCTTATTAGGAATTGTTTTCCGAGGCTTTCTCGACAGCTCGCGCAATTCTTGAAGGAATTACGGGACACAAAACGCTAATTCACACGAGATGATCCTCACCTCACAAAGTGCTCTGCAATTTTTTGAACGCCACCGAGAAGCGTAATTGGTGCAATTAGGCTACGTTTAAGTAATTGCATGTTTTTCCAAAGAGGATTTGAAAGAACCTTGTTGCAGGGTTAAAAAATAAATAAAAATTATGAGAGGAGTGACAGCGGAATAAAGCCTGACCTTCAGAAACTCCTAAAGGTACACTATAGGGACAGAAGTACTGGGACACCCTTCTATTTTTTAATTTTATGTGTTTCAGCCACAACAGTTACTAACAGGTGTTATAAATCAGTTATATAAAGGAAATTATGTGCTTCCAACTTTGCTGAAGCAGTTTAGGGAAGGTCCTTACCTGTTCCAGACTGTGCTACTGTACACAAAGAAAGCTCTATAAAGACATGAAGAAAAGGCCTCACTAACAGCTCTGGAATGAACCAGAACATCAATTAAGGCTTTCTTAATGTTTCCAACATCTGTGCCCAGACATACAAACGCTGTCATCTTTCGACTGAATGGGCACAAATTCCCACATACACACTTTAACGTCTTGTGAGAAGCCTCCTCAGAAGATCAGTTGTTGCTCTATAGAGGTCACTCTATTTTAATACCTTTTGTCTTGAAATAGGATGATGGTAATAGAACCCAGGACCTTCTTGCTGGTCCACCCTGCCACCATGGTCCACAAAACAGGTGCTGGCTCTGACATCTGTACTATTTTAAAATACATTTAATAACAATCCATGAATTTAAATATGCACAGACAGATGGACAGACAGACAGACGGACAGACGCACAGACAGGCAGATAGATAGATAGATAGATAGATAGATAGATAGATAGATAGATAGATAGATAGATAGACAAGCCTATAGATAAATAGGCAGACAGACAGACAGACAGACAGACAAACATATAGATAGACAGACAGACAGACAGACAGACAGACAGACAGGCAGGCAGGCAGACAGACAGACAGGCAGGCAGGCAGGCAGACAGGCAGGCAGGCAGGCAGACAGACAGTCAGACAGACAAACATAGATAGATAGATAGATAGATAGATAGATAGATAGATAGATAGATAGATAGATAGATAGATAGATAGATAGATAGATAGATAGATAGATAGATAGACAGACAAGCCTATAGATAAATAGGCAGACAGACAGACAGACAAACAAACATATAGATAGACAGGCAGACAGACAGACAGACAGACAGACAGACAGGCAGACAGACAGACAGGCAGGCAGGCAGGCAGACAGGCAGACAGACAGTCAGACAGACAAACATAGATAGATAGATAGATAGATAGATAGATAGATAGATAGACAGATAGACAGATAGATAGATAGATAGATAGATAGATAGATAGATAGATAGATAGATAGATAGATAGATAGATAGCTTAGAAAAATGCTAATAGAAATATGCTTAACTGAACATTAACTGGATGGGCACAAATTCCCACAGATTGACTCCAAAGTGTTGTGTAAAGCCTAAGTAGAAGAAGTGTGAAAAGTGTTTTATTTATTTCTTTATTTTAATCCAAATTTTAAGTAAATATAAAATATAATAACAATGTGCATGAATTTAAATATGCACAAACATGTATACTGGTGAGCGAGCATGCTTCAAATACGTGTCCAAATACTTTTGTCCAGATAGCGTTTACTTAAAAGCACAAATTCGCACAGGCAAACTCCAAAATCTTGTGAAAACCCTTATCAGAAGCTCAGCTGTTGTTCGAGCTGAAAAGATCGCACGGTTTTAATACCATTTGTTTTTGAAATGGTATGTCCAACAGGTCAGGTGTTCACATACCTTTTGGCCATATAATGAAATATATGCAACTTACATTTGAAATGAAGGAACGTGTTTGTGCAGTGGAGGAGGTTCTGAAAACCTAAAAGCTGGAGTGAAGCCTGTAGTGGAGAGATCTGCAGCAGAGATCTGAGGGTTAAAGCTCTTACTGAGGTCAATAGTTTCTCCAGCAGGACCAGAATGAAAATCTGACCTTGTGCTCGAGGCCACGAGGTTTTTCTTTGAATTCCTTTCTTTTCTTTTTTTCATTAAAAAACCCTGTTCATTGAAGCTCTTTTTCTTTTTTTCGTTATGATCTGGATTCAAACGTTTTCTCAGATTCCAGTATCTCAGATCTGCAGAACTTCTGAGCTTCCTTTTTTTCAGACGAACCGAGTCGCAGCCAAACAGCAAAACTGATTCCTGTAAACAGCTGGAATGAGAAATGATAATAAAAATGATGGTTTATGTCATATAATTTCGGCGATGCACAGGATTATATACTGTACATTATCTGGACCAAAAGTATTTGGACACGTATTTAAAGCGTGCTAGCTCACCAGTGCTGACACCAGACCAGTCCCAAGTTACCTTCGAGGTCCGATAAGACCCCTCTCTGAACCACACAAACTCCGAGCCACTAGTCTCGCTCAACTTGATCCTCCATCCAGAACCAACATCAAGGCCAAGTACCCAAGTGGTGGAGTCTCTCACTGTCTTCAAAAGACGATTAAAAACCATCATCACTTCTTTACTAAGCACATAAGCTGACATGTACTTACTTACTAACGCTCTTATTCATTTAATACAAAAAAAATAAAATAAAAAATTGGGCCGTTTAGGTGGCGCAGCGGTAAAAACACACACTGGAACCAGAGCTGGAATCTCGAATACATCGTATCGAATCTCAGCTCTGCCTGCCGGCTGGGCTGAGCGGCCGCATGAACAACGATTGGCCTGTTGTTCAGATAGGGGTGGTATATTAAAAGCCGGATAGGGTCTCTCTCATAACTAATGCAAATACGACCTCTGCTGGCTGATTGATTGCGCCTGCACAGAGATGAGAAAAGAGTGCTGTCAGGGTGTGTCTCTCTCACTCGTCAAAGTGTAGGTGACAAAATGCATACGGCTGCTGCCTACGTGTCGGAGGGGGCGTGGGTTAGCTTCATTCTCCTCAATCAGAGCAGGGATCGGCATTGGTGGAGAGAAAGCATGATGCAATCGGGCAATTGGACGCACTAAAAAGAGAGAAAATATAAATGTATGAAAAAAATTGGTTCTAACGGTTCTTTCAGCAGATTTATATTGTTGGACTGTAAGTTACTTAAACTATAGTAAGGTAATATCTATTATGGAAGCACTTCTGTAAGTCGCTCTGGATAAGAATGCTAAATGCCGGAAATGTAAAGGTAAAATCTCAAGCTTGTTATATAATAGGAGACTGCTGTAATTGTGACCTCTGCTGGCTGATTGCTGGCGCTGCACAAAGAGAGGGGGGATAAATTGGATCAGTGCGTGACTCTTTGTGCGTGATACAGGTCTCTATGTCAGGATTTTTTAAACCTTTTTTTCAAGCGACCCGCATTTTGTCCATGATTTTTATGCGACACAGGTAACACAGTGCATCTTACTCTCTATACAAGATGTAACATAAAGCCTCCACAAGATGGTGTTCATGTACAAGTTTATTTACTCACTTTCTTAACCGCTTATCCAATTAGGGTCGTGTGCTGGAGCCTATCCCAGCTTTTCAGTGGGCGCAAGGCACACAGTAACACAGTAACACCCTGGACGGGGCGCCAGTCCATCGCAGGGCAGTCACACGTACACACACACACCCATTCACCCATAGGGTAATTCACTGTCTCCAATTAACCTGACTGCATGTTTTTAGACTGTGGGAGGAAACCGGAGCTCCTGGAGGAAACCCAAACAGACACGGGTAGAACATGCAAACTCCACACAGAAAGGACCCGGCCCGCCCCGCCTGGGGATCCAACCCAGGACCTTCTTGCTGTGAGGCGACAGTGCTACCCACCAAGCCATTTTATTAATATTATTTTACTCTGCGACCCATTATTTTTCAGCTCTGAAAAACCCTGCTCTATATGAGCAGGGGAAAAGAAGCGGTCGGCTACTGCACATGTGTCTGAGGGAGCGTGTGTTAATCACGGCTCTCCTGGACGTCAGCAGCAGTGGAGAGGAAGCGAAATAAGATCTGGTTGTTGGATATGACTAAATTGTGAAGAGAATTGGGGGTCTTATTATCAAGTAGACAAGGTTTGATGATTTTGGTGTGATGGTACTTGTGACTGTACAGGGCTAGCCACAGATTTCAACTTTAGCCAATACATGTGGGATGAATTGGAACTTTGATTGTGAGCTCGGCCTTTCGTCCAGCATTAGTACTTGAATTCATAAATGCTTAAAGATTTAAACTTGTGAGTGAACACATGGTGGTAGAGGCAGGGAGCTAAAGGTCAGGTGTCCACATACTTTTGCCACATGCAGGCTAGTTTTGGTTAATAATTGATGCCCGACTGACTGATGCAACCTGATCAATTCAAGAACAACAGCAAAAAAAAAAAAAAACCTCTTCATTTTTTGCCGCAGTCCGCTCCTGTCCACATATTTCTGAAATCCGTGTCATTTCGGATTCTCTCAGTGAATCATGCAGGAGCGGACAGTCGGCTGCCCACCGCCGTGCTGAGAGGAGAAAATGTGCCTCCGGGATGCTGCCAGTTCTGAGTAGCGCGAGTGGAAAAACATCTCCGAAATGCAGGACGGGTCTCGCCGGGGTACCTGAGCGCCCGGCCGAGCGCCCGGCATCTGCTCACAGCTCCACGCTTTCACACATCTGATACCAGATGCCACTTCTACTGGTTTGTGCCACTCGCTGGGATTAAAACCGTGCCAAACGTCTCAGCCGTACGTTTTCTAATCGGATTCATGTAGTCATTTTTGTCGCAGTATGTCCGAGTGTCCGAATATTTATTGTTATTTACCATGTGGATCAAAAATCAAGGGACGGTCACTCATTCATCAAACTAATAGTACCGTAAAGTAAATAGTACCGGCCACAAGCTCTACCATGAGAAAGTTTGTTAAAACAGAACTGTGACTGTTTACAGTCAGTCAAGCTTTACATATACATGATAATAATAAAAGTGATAATAATAATAATAATAATAAGAGTGAAAATAATAATAATAATACAATTAATAATAATAATAATCACAATAATAACAATAACAATAATAAAAGTAATAATAATTAAAAAAAAAACAACAGTAATAATAAAAATGATGATAATAATAATAATAATAAAAATAATAATAATAATAAAGTGATAATAATAATATAATAGAGTGATAATAATAATAGCAATAATAATAATAATATTAATAAAGTGATAATAATAATAATAAAAATTAATAATAATAATAAAGTGATAATTATAATAATAAAGTGATAATAATAATAATAATAATAATAATAAAGTGATAATAATAATATAATAGAGTGATAATAATAATAGCAATAATAATAATAATATTAATAAAGGGATAATAATAATAATAAAAATTAATAATAATAATAAAGTGATAATTATAATAATAAAGTGATAATAATAATAATAATAATAATAAAGTGATAATAATCATAATCATAATAATAATAAAATAATAATAATAATAATAATAATAATAATAAAGTGATAATAATCATAATAATAATAATAAAATAATAATAATAATAATAATAACAATAATAATAATAATAATAAAGTGATAATAATCATAATAATAATAATAAAATAATAATAATAATAATAATAATAATAACAATAATAATAAAGTGATAATAATAATAATAATAAAAGTGATGATTTATTTTGTCGGGTTTCATCATTTGGGTTGGGTCGGGTCAGTCTCAGACTCCCGGGATGAAAAGCCAGACTGAAGGTTCTGCTCAGGGATGCTACATCCTGAATTTGGCTGAAGCCTGGCATTGGCATGTTCAGGGTGTCACTGGGTGTACATGTTACCCCCGTAGGCATCAGGAAACCTGCCGTTGCTTCCACAGAGGAACCCTCACAGGTTCAGAAGCTTCCAGATTACAAATCATCACCGATTTGCTTGTACATCCTGAACCGCTGAGCTGATGTTTGGTTGCAATCCAGCTGTTAAAGGAAACTGGCGACGAATCAGCCGGCCGCTGCTTTGATCCGGGTAATGATGCCCCCCCCCCCCCCCCTTCCCGCCGAGCCTGGCACTTAACCCGGAATTAAGTTTGAGCACTCCTGGATGAGCACAGCTGCTAAAATATATAGATGCCAGTTTAGTCGAGCAGATCTTCTGCAGATGAATTCATGTATAAAAACTCTGCTCACTTATATTTTTGTATATTGAACCATTCATTCATTGATTGATTGTTTTAAAAGCTTTAACCTGGTCAGGGTTACGGTGGGTCCGGTGAGCAAAAGGCAGGACTGCCAGTCCACCACAAGATACACACACTCTTATTTTCTACTGTAGTAGCTCCAGTTAGCCTGACTGCATGTCACTGGACTGTGGAAGGAAACCGGAGCATCCGGAGGAAACCCACACAGACCTGGAGAGAACATGCAAATTCTGCACAGACCGCCTACCCTGGGACCCTGGGGAATAGAACCCAAGCCCTTTTTGCTGGGAGGTGACTGCTGGGAGGTGCTTTTAATTCTCCACATCTGCTTTGAAGTAATAATAATAATAATAATAATAATAAATAGCAATAGTAACTGTAATAACAGCGATAATAATAATAATAATAATAATAATAATAATAATATAATAATAATAATAATAATAATAATAGTAATAATAATAATAGTAATTTTCTGTTTTTTTAAGAGCTCTGTTATTTCATTTATTTATTTATTTTATTTTTTTTGAGACCGACTAAAGGTTTAAAACGACTAAAAGAAATAAATAAATAAAACCTGTAACACTTAAAACATTTCACAACATCTCAAAGATCTGCAGTGAAACCAATCAGGAGGAAGCTTCACTGAAAACGAGTAAATTCCTCATTAAAACTGTCTGTCTGGGTTCTGGCTGCTAAAAGCTGCCGTGTTGCTGTGATGATATGACGTCTGAAAAGCCTGAGGTGACCACGGCCTGGACCAAACACTGAACCTCGATCACAACAACACGAGCTGTGTGGGAGCAGGAGGACCAGAACACTCCTCTCAGGTTTGGTTCCTATCACAAACAAATATGAGGACGGGTACTCTGGAGGAACCATTAGCACCGGCGCATTCACTTTAGCTACACCTGCAGCTGCATGCTCACCACTGTCATTTCACTTTTATAATAAAGCCTTCAGAGACCACGGTCGCTCCCGTCCGCCCCCGTCCTGAAATCATCACACTCACGAGTGGCGCTGCCGGCGTTCACAACTCCACACACGTCTCAGATCTCATTTCTTACAAATCATCCTCCGCAGTAGCTCGAACCTCAAGTGTGTGTGGCGCCAGGATGTGTTTTTGCCTTGGATATGCTACAAACCCCCTCACTACAGCACCCCCTGCAGTCTATCCTAGATTCTATTGCCTACAGCGCCCCCTGGAGTCTATCCTAGATTCTATTCACCACAGCGCCTCTTGGAGTCTATTCTAGGTTCTATTCACTAAAGCGCCCCCTGGAGTCCATTCTAGATTGTTTTCATTACAGCGCCCCCTGGATTCTGTCCTGTATTTTATTCACTACAGCGCCCCCTGGAGTCTATTCTAGATTCTATTCACTACAGTGCCCCCTGGAGTCTATTCTAGATTCTATTCACTACAGCGCCCCCTGGAGTCTATCTAGGATTCTATTCACTCTATGTTCTATTTACCACAGCGACCCCTGGAGCCAATCCTTGTATTCTATTCATTACAACGCCCCCTGAATTCTGTCCTGTATTTTATTCCTGTATTTATTTATGGAGTCTATACAGGATTCTATTCACTATGTACTACAGTGCCCCCTGAAGTTGATCCATGATTCTATTCACCACAGCGCCCCCTGGAGTCTATCCTACATTCTGTTCAATACAGCGCCCCCTGGAGTCTATCCAGAATTTGAATTTGGGAACTAAGTTGGGAAGTTTTAATGATAATTTTATAATTTTATGATTGTAATGATTTTGTCTCCTGGTGTTTTACATATCCAGTGCTTTATTTATACTTGGTGTTGTTCTATCTCTACTGAGAAATAAAAGTAAATTTCTTAAATACTAAAATAATCACCATGCAGCAGATATTTTTATTATCATCTCAGTTAGATCTAAGTTAGAACAATAAATGAATACTAACATGTCTTTAAATGAAAGCGAGCAGGTTGAATAAAGACGTTCATGCTCAGACTTGATTAGAATAATTGTATTCTTTATAGATGCAGCAGGTCATGGTGGGCAGATGTAATCAGGTTTCTGAACCATAAGGACACTCACACACAGCAGGGGTCGAATAGAGATATACGTGCATCTCAGGATAATTCATAATTATAATTCATAATTATCAGATAATTACAGGATAATTACAGAATAATTATAGAATAATACAGGATAATTAATTATAGTCCAGGAAGAGACAGACGAGGAGTAAACACGATTACAGAACAACCCGTAAACAAAAAGAACTTACCTGAGTGTTTTATATAGAAGAGTTGAATTTACCTGAGAAATGTGTATAGTGGTGTGGTCAGAGTTATTAAATAACATTAAAACTATATAAATATACATGTATGTATATATATATATATATATATATATATATATATATATATATATATATATATATATATTATAATGTTATTTAGTTACTTTGAACAAAACAGGCATATAAGGTAGATAGACAGACAAACAGAAAGACAAACAGGCAGATAGACGGACAGACAGACAGGCAGACATAAAGATAGATAGATAGATAGATAGATAGATATACAGACAGACAGACAGACAGACAGACAGATAGATAGACAGACAGACTGACATACATATAGATAGATAGATAGACAGACAGACAGACAGACAGACAGACAGACAGAGATATATACAAAACAAATTTACTGAACATAGAAAATAAGCTGTCAGAGGCAGGACAGGTTTCCTCACGTTTCTGTTTTTTTTTTTTATTTTTTTTTATTTATTGATGAGTCTGAGGCTACTAGTGAAAATTCTTCTGTTTTGCTCTAATATGCTCACCCACCGCCTGGCCAGATGCTCAGTTGGCACAACTGTCGGTGTCTGAGAGAAGGAGGGAGGGCTGGATGGGCATACTGTGATCCAGTATGACATGCTTTGAGGATTTTGGTGTTGAGGAACCCCAGTGGCCTAAACAGAACCCTGACCTCAAATTTTAGGATGGATTGAAACATCTGTTGCAGACCAGGACTTATTCAACATTGACTTACAAGCTTACGGTCAGGTGTCCATGTCGGTTGTCCAGGGACAGTGGTAGCGTAGTGGGTAGAGCTTTGGGTTATCAACCGGAGGATTGGCGGTTCAAATCCAGGCTCTGCTATGCAGCAACTATTTTGAGCAAGGCCCTTAACCTTCACAGCTCCAGGGGCGCCGTACAATGGCTGACCCTGCGCTCTGACCCCAGCTTTCAAACAAGCCGGGATATGCGAAGAACGAATTTCATTGTACTGTACACGTGTATACACTGATCAGCCATAACATTAAAACCACCTCCTTGTTTCTACACTCACTGTTCATTTTATCAGCTCCACTTATCATATAGAAGCACTTTGAAGTTCTACAATTACTGACTGTAGTTCATCTGTTTCTCTACATGCTTTGTTAGCCCCCTTTCATGCTGTTCAATGGTCAGGACCCCCACAGGACCACCACAGAGCAGGTATTATTTGGGTGGTGGATCATTCTCAGCACTGCAGTGACACTGACATGGTGGTGGTGTGTTAGTGTGTGTTGTGCTGGTATGAGTGGATCAGACACAGCAGCGCTGCTGGAGTTTTTAAACACCTCACTTTCACTGCTGCACACCAAAAATATCCAGTCAACAGCGCCCCGTGAGCAGCGTCCTGTGACCACTGCTGAAGGCCTTGAAGGTGACCGACTCAAACAGCAGCCATAGATGAGCGATCGTCTCTGACTTTACATCTACAAGGTGGACCAACTAGGTAGGAGTGTCTAATAGAGTGGACAGTGAATGGACACGGTATTTAAAAACTCCAGCAGTGCTGCTGTCTGATCCACTCATACCAGCACAACACACACTAACACACCACCACCATGTCAGTGTCACTGCAGTGCTGAGAATGATCCACCACCCAAATAATACCTGCTCTGTGGTGGTCCTGTGGGGGTCCTGACCATTGAACAGCATGAAAGGGGGCTAACAAAGCATGCAGAGAAACAGATGAACTACAGTCAGTAATTGTAGAACTACAAAGTGCTTATATAAGGTAAGTGGAGCTGATAAAATGGACAGTGAGTGTAGAAACAAGGAGGTGGTTTTAATGTTATGGCTGTAAGGTGTATGTATAAAAATGTATTAATGGTTTGTTTTTGGATTAAATCCTATGTCTGATTGGACCTGCAGTTTTACCCCTGATTAGGAAACTCAGCTTGTTGTGATCTGTTTGGATTTTGTTTCACTTAAGTAAAAAATGACGAATCAATGATCTTATCGATAGACGTCAGCATCAGTTCACGACCCCACAGTGGAGAATTTATTCTGAGTGGTTTTACATCAACGTGCATCATGCGGCAAAAGAAAAATCAGTGAAAGATGAATAAAAGCTTCCAAAAATGTAAATAATTTTACATAATTTATGATTTGCATTAATTTTTAAATCCTTAATAGATTTTTAATGGTAAACATTAATTTTTAGAATTCATTTTACTGTTTCATTATAATAAAATGCCAAAAAAAAAGTTTTATTACAACTGAATCCCAGTCAAATTAATATTTGTTGTTACTTTAGATAAAACATTATAAAAATATTTAGATTTTAGACTTGATTGGACATCCTTTACTTACAAAATCCAATCAGAACACAGTGAGTTAAGTTTTATAATCAGGGGTCCAACTGCAGGTCCAATCAGTCATGAGATTCAATCCAAAAACAGACCATGAATGAATTTTCATACACCGTATGAACAAAATTATGACTCATGACCATAAGCTTGTTGGACGTCCCAGCCCGAACGAGCATTTGTGAGGTGGTTTTGAGTGAGAAGTCCTGGCTTGCAGTGGACGTTTCAATCCATCCTAAACACGTTCAGTGGGGTCAGAGCGTTTAGGTCAGGGTTCTGTGCAGGTCATTGGTGTTCCTTTACATCAAAATCTTTAAAGCATGTCGTACTGGATCACGGGTGTGGCTGAAACACCTGAATTCACTCATCATGTTGTTGTATGTATGAAGAACAGCAAATAAACTTTTCACAAATCCATGATTCCAGCCGTCATTCACAAAAAGTGTTGGAAAGTTGTTTAGTTTAAACCGTAGCTCTTGATTTATCATCAGACGTTAGTTAGCTAATGTCACAATCTTTCACCGTTCTGTAGCTGAAGGAGATCCTGAGCTTTGCACAGACACTTTGGGACTCTTTGGGAGTCGATTTTTTATACGCAAGAAACAATTGTTGCATGTTATATATTAATCGTTGCTATAAACCAACCATGCTAGCTAGTGTGAAATTACAGGACGGTAGTTGTACATCTTATAAGTGATGTGTCGAAGGTACAAGTGGTAGAACATAGCATTTTTAACCCTGTGTCAAGGTGCCACCAAACCACAATGAGAGCACTTATCACCATCATTACCATCATCATCACCTTCATCATCACCACTATCATCATCTTCACCTTCATTATCATCATCATTACCATCATCATCACCTTCATCATCATTATACTGTTATCATTATCATCATCATCCTTAGCCTTGTCAGTGTCATCACCACCATCATCATCATTGACATCATCATTAGCATTATCAGTGTCATCATCGCATCATCATCATTACCGTTATCAGTGTCATCATCGCATCAACATCATCATTACCGTTATCAGTGTCATCATCATCATTACCGTTATCAGTGTCATCATCGCATCATCATTATTACCAGTATCAGTGTCATCATCGCTTCATCATTACCGTTATCAGTGTCATCATCGCATCATCATCATTACCGTTATCAGTCATCATCGCATCATTACCGTTATCAGTGTCATCATCGCATCATCATTACGGTTATCAGTCATCATCGCATCATCATCATTACCGTTATCAGTGTCATCATTATCATTACCGTTATCAGTGTCATCATCGCATCATCATTATTACCAGTATCAGTGTCATCATCGCATCATCATCATCATTACCGTTATCAGTGTCATCATCATCATTACCGTTATCAGTCATCATCGCATCATTACCGTTATCAGTGTCATCATCGCATCATCATCATTACTGTTATCAGTGTCATCATCGCATCATCATCATCATTACCGTTATCAGTGTCATCATCGCATCATCATTATTACCAGTATCAGTGTCATCATCGCATCATCATTACCGTTATCAGTGTCATCATCGCATCATCATCATTACCGTTATCAGTCATCATCGCATCATTACCGTTATCAGTGTCATCATCGCATCATCATTACGGTTATCAGTCATCATCGCATCATCATCATTACCGTTATCAGTGTCATCATTATCATTACCGTTATCAGTGTCATCATCGCATCATCATTATTACCAGTATCAGTGTCATCGCATCATCATTACTGTTATCAGTGTCATCATCGCATCATCATCATTACCGTTATCAGTGTCATCATCATCATTACCGTTATCAGTGTCATCATCGCATCATCATTACCAGTATCAGTGTCATCATCGCATCATCATCATTACCGTTATCAGTGTCATCATCATCATCATTACCGTTATCAGTGTCATCATCGCATCATCATTATTACCAGTATCAGTGTCATCATCGCATCATCATTACCGTTATCAGTGTCATCATTGCATCATCATCATTACCGTTATCAGTCATCATCGCATCATCATCATTACCGTTATCAGTGTCATCATCGCATCATCATCATTACCGTTATCAGTGTCATCATCGCATCATCATTATTACCGTTATGTGTCATCATCGTCATTACCGTTATCAGTGTCATCGCATCATCATTATTACCGTTATCAGTGTCATCATCATCATTACCGTTATCAGTGTCATCATCGCATCATATTTACCGTTATCAGTCATCATCGCATCATCATCATTACCGTTATCAGTGTCATCATCGCATCATCATTACCGTTATCAGTCATCATCGCATCATCATCATTACCGTTATCAGTGTTATCGCATCATCATTATTACCAGTATCAGTGTCATCGCATCATCATCATCATTACCGTTATCAGTGTCAACATCGCATCATCATCATTACTGTTGTCAGTGTTATCACGTCATCATCATCATCATTACTGTTGTCAGTGTCATCATCGCATCATCATCATTACTGTTGTCAGTGTCATCACCATCATTATTACTGTTATCAGTGTCATCACCATCATTACCGTTATCATTGTCATCACCATCATCATCATCATCATCATCATCATCATCATTATCAACATCATCATCATCATTACCGTTATCATTGTCATCATTACCGTTATCATTGTCATCACCATCATCATCATTATTGGTATCATTGTCATCACCATGATCAAGCTGTAAGACTCCACCAAACCACAGTGAGAGCATGTATCTCTTAAAAAAAGAGCTGATCAGCCAGATGAAAATAAACTTACTGAAAATCTAAGATTCCTGGTCATGCAGAGAACTCCGGACCTCCTCAGCTCAGCTCAGAGTTCACAACTCCACAATCTGAGATTTTTGAAAGGGTAGCAATGTGGAAACCGCCACTAACCATCGAAGCATCTGTGCAGAGCGTGAAACAACCGGACTGTTGACGCTTCGAACCTCCTCTTAGGACAGCGGCCCTTGGAGGATGCTGTGACTAATCTGCTTTACCCCAAAATCTCAGCGGCGTCTCTGAAAGAGAAGAAAGAAAAAGCTTTTAAGACACTTTAATGCCGCTTCGATGAGATAAGCCACCCACACCGCCGGACCCTCACTGAAAATATTTCTCCACCTGAACCCTCCAAATCCTCGACTTTCACCACCGGTGAGCCGAATAACTGATCTAATCTCACAGCACCCCGGCTGAAATCCAAGCTCTTTTCTGCTCTTCTGTGCTTAAAGTCCCACTGAAACCGTGCGCCATGTTTTTTGGGATGTATCCAGCAGAAGCCTTCGTCATTTGAGCGTCATTGTTTGCTTCTTCGCTACAGCTGGAAAATGCCAGCTTTGCTTTTTAGATCCTCTGTTTATTCGTCACTTCCTTCTTACTTTTAGTCGGTAGCTTTACAGGAGAAGCTTGAATCAGCGTTTTTATTTGGGCCACCGGCGTGCACTGACTATTAATGCATACAAAAGTCTATCTTTGAGGATGGAGACCATCTCTAGATGGGTAAAACAACCCAAATGCTCCTTGGTATCAATTCTACATTCAGTGGAGCTCCTCTGAAGTGATGGACTTCAGGTTCTTCCACAAGATCTAACACATCTAAGCACCAATCTTAAGACAATTCCACACTAATTCAGTTATAAAGCTCTGGGACTACACCAAACCACCGTGAGAGCCAAGCATGCTGGACTTTTACCAACAATCAGCGACATGTACAGATGTTTCGAGACACAATTAGGGTCAGTAATGATCCAAATAGCAACTAGGAGATCTTCAAACCTAGATAA
Source organism: Trichomycterus rosablanca (assembly GCF_030014385.1). Lineage (NCBI taxonomy): Eukaryota > Metazoa > Chordata > Actinopteri > Siluriformes > Trichomycteridae > Trichomycterus > Trichomycterus rosablanca. The sequence continues at coordinate 34,079,582 of NC_085997.1, read as the reverse complement.
CTATTAGGAAAGCTAGAGTTTGATTATTAATGCATACTAAAGTCAATCTCTGAGGATGGAGACAATCTTTAGATGTGTAAAACAACCCAAATGCTCCTTGGTATTGATTCTACAGTCTGTGGAACTGCTCTGAAGTGATGGACTTCAGGTTCTTCCACAAGATCTCCTCTCGATGGTGTTTAACGATGGTTGCTGAGATGCTGTCCAGCACGTCTTTTCAAAATCCTCCCCAGACTTCTGACTATATTGAGATGTGGTCAGATTAGGATGGGTGAAGGATGGTGACAGTTCCAAGTATCCAATAAAGACAAAGCACAAATGCTCTCTTTGTGCTTTCTACTCTGAATTTATGAAGCTAATTACAGGATGGAGACCATCTTTAGATGGGTAAAACAACCCAAATGCTCCTTGGTATTGACTCTACAGTTGGTGGAACTGCGCTAAAGTGATGGATCTTCCACAAGATCTTCTCTCATTGGTGTGGAGACGCTATCTAGTACATCTTTCCAAAACCTTCTCCAGACGTCTGACTAGATTGACGTGGTCACTGAAAGCCACAGGATGGGTGCAGGATGGCGACAGTTCCAAGGATCCGATAAAGACAAAGCACAAATGCTCTCCTTGTTCTTCTTACTTATGAAGCTAATTACACATATACAGATGTTTTGAGACACAATTAGGGTTAGTAATGATCCAAAAAGCCATTAGATGATCTTCAAACCTAGATAACGTTCTACAAACTATTAGGAAAGCGAGAGCTTGATTATTAGTGCATACAAAAGTCAATCTTTGAGACTGAAGACCATCTTTAGATGGGTAAAACAACCCAAATGCTCCTTGATATCGATACAAAGTGATAGACTTCAGGTTGTTCCACAAGATCTTCTCTCATTGGTGTGGAGATGCTATCTAGTACATCTTTCCAAAATCTTTCCCAGATGTATGAATATATTAAGATGTAGTCTCTGAAAGCTACAGGATAGGTGCAGGATGGTGACAGTTCCAAGGATCCCATAAAGACGAAGCACAAATGCTCTTCTTGTGCTTCTTTAGTTGACTTTATAAAGCTAACTAAACTAACAAACACACAAAAACTTGTCCGGAAAGTGTTTATTTAGCATTTTACATGAGTGTGAGTTAATTATGTCTGTTAAATGTCTTTATCTTCTGTTTACATTTGAGAATATTAGAAAACGATGCTGCGGCTGTTTGTCTAAGGAAATGTTTCTGAAGGGAAATGTTAATGTGGAAAAGAAGAAATGAAAGCTTGGAGAGCGGAGTTAGTGCGAGTCTGATTTCTTGAAGCTTTAAATAATAAATAACCGCTTTATTCGAGCGGGAGGACAGACGGTGTTGGATTGGACTGTGTGGAATAAAAAACACTCTAAGAGGAACCGGGTTGTCAGATTTTGCATTTGTAAAAGTACACTTGGGGCAGAATGGCAGGAGATGGAGACCTGTACGGGGGTGGGGGTGGGGGTGGGGGTGAATTGGCAAAGTAATGTCATGTAATTGAAGGCACCATGGCAAATCCCAGCAATGTGTGTAAATTAGGGGGTTAAATATTTGACAAATGCATCAGTAACCATTCAACTATGTTATTGAACTTAAATACATAAGCAGCTACTTTTGAACAAGACGGCTAACAAATGCATTTATGGTCAGAGAATCTTATTACTTTCTAGTCAGCATTTAGCTCTAAACAAGCATAACAAATAAAATAGTTCATCAGTGGAGCAGTTTCGACAGAATGTGGCACTATCACTGTGTTACAATAACATACACTGATCAGCCATAACATTAAAACCACCTCCTTGTTTCTATACGCACTGTCCATTTTATCGGCTCCACTTCCCATATAGAAGCACTTTCTAGTTCTACAATTACTGACTGTAGTTCATCTGTTTCTTTACATACTTTTTTAGCCTGCTTTCACCCTGTTCTTCAATGGCCAGGACCCCCACAGGACCACCACAGAGCAGGTACTATGTAGGTGGTGGATCATTCTCAGCACTGCAGTGACACTGACATGGTGGTGGTTGCGTTAGTGTGTGTTGTGCTGGTATAAGTGGATCAGACACAGCAGCGCTGCTGGAGTTTTTAAATACCGTGTCCACTCACTGTCCACTCTATTAGTCACTCTTACCTAGTTGGTGAATTTATATTTGCGTTTGGGCATTTTTAAGAGTATGAGAACACACAGTCTACAAAAGCCAAATCCTGGACATTTTCGGTAATGTAGAAATCCCGATTGGACGCATTTTTAAGTCCAAAAAAGTGGACGTATGGTCACCCTAGTAAAACTAACACTGTGTTGGTCCTGTTTTTCTGCTTTGTGTTATCGCTCCGTCGTCCCCGGCCGAACTTCTGGGTGTGAACAGGATGTCTGAACAGTTGTGGCCATGAGCTGAAGCTGTAACGTCCATGAGCTGAAGATGAAGTCTGATTGGCTGATGCAGCAAAGTTGATGGACTGGTGCCCTGTCCAGGCAGTTTCTGTTTGTCTTGCGGCCAATGAGAGCTGGGATAGGCTCCAGCACCACCGAGACCCTGATAGTGATTAAATGAGTGAGTGAGTGAGCGAGAGGGCAAATGAGTGAGTGAGTGGCATTCAGTCTCTGAAAAAAAAAAATGAAAATTGAGTAACAGTAGGAATGTTGATGGACGTTTGGTTGTGGTGTCTTGTGGTCACCTTGTGGTCACCTCATGTTCCCCATAATCCAGGTACTTTACATAATTGGTTACATCTTCGCGCTCGTTGCTGAAATTTTGCTTCAATATGCAACGAAAAGTAAAAACGTCTTCGAAATCCCGATTGGACGCATTTTTTGGTCCAAAAAAGAGGACGTGTCTGGAAAAAGAGGACGTATGGTCACCCTAGTAAAACTAACACTGTGTTGGTCCTGTTTTCCTGCCTTGTGTTCTTATCACTCCGTCGTCCCTGGCCGAACTTCTGGGTGTGAACAGGATGTCTGAACAGTCGTGGCGACGCAGTAAAAGCACAGATTTGTATCTGGGTGAGGTGATGCCCCTCATCCCCGGTGCCCATGTCTCCATTAGACCAACTTTGTGATACGAGGTGTTAATGCATTTTGTGTCATGTTACTGCCAGAGCGGAGTAGCAGTCGTGAAAAATGTCCACGCTGTCGCGGCTCCTCTGGGATTCATGTTTAAGGAAAGGAATGGAGGGATGTGTGGGGGGGTGAATTTACAATTTTTTCCCATTTTACATGAATATAAAACACAAACAAAAACATGAAGTCGAATAATCAACCTGCCCAGACCATTATTCTTCCTCCATCGTATTTCACAGTTGACAGTTTGCCTTCTGGTAGGTGCATTCTTATGCTTCGCCAAACTCGGATAAATCTATCAAAGTTCCACATACAATGTAGATAGAAGTGTAGCATGAAGCATAAAATCCCAATATATACACTATACAGCCAAAAGTATTTGGACACCTCACCATGAGCTTTTCAGGTTCCTATATCTAAAACAAATGATATTAAAATAAAGTGACGTCTATGTGATCTGTTTAGCTATATCAACAGCCACTCTTCTGAGAAGACTTTGAAGTGCGTCTGGGAATGGGAATTTGTGCCCATTCAGTCAAAAGAGGAGTCAATGTTCCGGTTCATTCCAGAGCTGTTCAGTGGGGCTGAGGTCAGGACTCTGTTCAGGTCACTGGAGTTTCTCTAACGAGAGCTATTCTTCATATTTTTATAGACCTTTGTGCTGGAAAAAAGGAACTGTTAGGAACTGTTGTGGCTAAAAAAACACATGAACTCAAAAATTCCCAGCACTTTTGTACATATAGTGTATCTGCTGATGCAGTTTGGAACTCGGTAGTGATTGCTGTGACGTTTCCACCTGACAATACCAGCATTTCCATTGCGGTTGGCCGTTGCGGTTCTAGTAAGTCACCAGTGTTACAAACCTGTTGCTGAGTCAGTTTTGCTCAGTGAGTCAGTGTCCAGTTTTGCTAAATTTCTTCTTTTGTGTCTGAGAATCTTTAAGGAGGTTGTGAGGTCATCTGTCCAGGAGCTGTAGCTGAAGTCTGATTGGCTGATGGAGCAAAGTTGATGGACTGGTGCCCTGTCCAGGGTGTTTCTGTTTGCCTTGCTCCTATCAAGAGCTGGAATAGGCTCCAGCACCACATGTACCCTGGTAGTGATTAGATGAGTGAGTGACTGAGTGTGTGTGAGTATCTGAGTGAGTGTGTGAGTGCCTGAGTGGGTTAGTGAGTGAGTGGGTGAGTGGGTTAGTGAGAGTTTGAACAAGTGAGTGAGTGAGAGAGTGCCTGAGTGGGTGAGTGAGTGAGTGAACGAGTGAGTGAGTGAATAAACGAGTGCCTGAGTGGGTGAGTGAGAGAGTGAACAAGTGAGTGAGTGGGTGAACGACTGACTAAGTGAGTGAATGAACGAGTGCCTGAGTGGGTAAGTGAGTGAGAGAGTGAACGAGTGAGTGAGTGGGTGAGTCACTGAGTGAACGAGTGAGTGAGTGCCTGAATGAGTGAGTGAGTGAGTGATTGCATGAGTGGGTTAGTGAGTGCCTGAGTGAGTGAGTGAGTGAGTGAGTGAACGAGTGAGTGAGTGAATAAACGAGTTCCATGAGTGGATGAGTGAGTGAACAAGTGAGTGAGTGAACGAGTGAGTGAGTGAGTGGGTTAGTGAGTGCCTGAATGGGTTAGTGAGTGACTGAGTGGGTGAGTGAGTGAGTGAACGACTGAGTGAGTGAGTGAACGACTGAGTGAGTGAGTGAGTGAACGAGTGAGTGAGTGAGTGAATGAACGAGTGGGTGAGTGAGTGAATGAGTGAGTGGTTTAGTGAGTGCCTAAGTGGGTGAGTGGGTTAGTGAGTGCCTGAGTGGGTTAGTGAGTGCCTGAGTGGGTGAGTGAGTGAACGAGTGAGTGAGTGCCTGAGTGGGTGAGTAAGTGAGTGAGAGAGTGAACGAGTGAGTGAGTGGGTGAGTCACTGAGTGAATGAGTGACTGAGTGCCTGAATAGGTGAGAGAGTGAACGAGTGAGTGAGTGAGTGCCTGAGTGGGTGAGTAAGTGAGTGAAAGAGTGAACGAGTGAGTGAGTGGGTGAGTCACTGAGTGAATGAGTGACTGAGTGCCTGAATAGGTGAGTGAATGAGTGAGTGAGTGAATGAACGAGTGCCTGAGTGGGTGAGTGAGTGAGAGAGTGAACAAGTGAGTGAGTGGGTGAGTTACTGAGTGAACAAGTGAGTGAGTGCCTGAATGTGTTAGTGAGAGAGTGGGCAAGTGATTGAGTGGGTTAGTGCTTGAGTAAGTGTCATTCAGTCTCTGGAAAATTGTAAACCAGGTTGAGTAACAGTAGGAATGTTGATGTACGTTTGGTTGCGGTTCCTCATCTTCACCTCATGGTCACCTCGTGTCCCCCTGAATCCAGCTGCTTTACATAATTGGTCACGTCTTCGTTCTCATCACTGAGATTTATCTTGGAAATGCAACAAGAAGTAAAGCGGCTCCTCGATGGCGGTCAGAGGGCTTCGAATCATCCGCATTTCCACTCGAATCCCGCCGCTAATCTCGGCGTAGCATGTGGCGTCCTCGCGCTCTCGGGTTTGATGGCTGCTCCTGGGGGAGGAGGTGACGGTGAGATGGACAGATGGATGAAGCTTGGAACCCATTAAAGGTGTAATAGCCGAATTCAGGGTATGAAAACCCCCTCAGCAGGTGTACCGAACCTCTCCAGCATCCACCGAGAGACTTCATCCGGAGCGGCGCGCCGCAAACGCTGCATTTAGATGCTAATCGCCCCACCGCAGCTCCGAAATGTTATTTCACACGGTGCCACCGAGGGCCGTAGTTATTATAACGTAATTACCATCAGATTTGCGGCAGGTAAAACTGAATAATTCAATTATGCAGATGATTTGGCTCTACTCAAAGGTTCCGAATTACAAACCCATAATCATAAAAGATGGGACGTTTTGTACGATGCATTAAAATGAAGAATTGGTGAATTGATCATTATTTTGAATCTTCATTTAACTGAGAAAATATTTTTGAAGTTTTCACTTATAAATTTAATTATATTCTGTAAATATAAACACTTAGAATCTGATACATGCAACACACTTTAAAAAAAAGTTGGGATTGATTGATTGATTGATTGATTGATTGAGTACTTTATTAATCCCCGAAGGGAAATTATGGTGTCGCAGCAGCAATAACAATTATGACAAAAAACATCACACAGTGACATTACAATGAGGTAAATAAAGAATCAAAAAATTAGTACAAATGTAAATACAAGTAAGATATAAAATCAAAAAATATAGATATAAAATCTAAAAATATACATATATGAAGAAAATAAAATAAAATAAAATAAAATAAAATATAATAACATAAAAAATAATAATATAATATAAAAACATCTAACAGGACAAGAACAAAAGAAACTAAAAAGGGGGGGGGGGGGCTGAAGGTGCAGTTACAGACGTTGTGCAATGTGAAATTTTTAAATAAAAACTAAAAACTAAAAACAGTACCCTGTGCAAATTGTAGTTTAATTGTCTTTTGTGGGTGTTATAGGTTCTGAGTCCTTCTCTTGCACCAGTGAGAGTTATTATAGGTTGCCACCGCTGTGGGCAGAAATGACTTCCTATAGCGCTCTTTGTTGCAGCGAAGTTGGCGGAACCTTCCACTGAAGGCACTTTGCTGTTTAATCAGCAGGTCGTGTAACGGGTGTGTGGTATTGTCCATTACGTTGAGCAGCTTGTGCAAAATTCTCTGCTCAATAACCAGCTCTAGGGGCTCCAGAGCAAAACCCAGCACAGAACCAGCCTTCCTGATAAGCTTGTTAAGCTTTTTGGAGTCTTTGGCTCTAATGCTGCTCCCCCAGCAGATGGCTGCATAGAAAATTGCACTTTCGACTACAGACTGGTAAAAAATGTGTAGCATCTTGCTGCATACATTGAAGGACCTGAGCCTCCTTAAGAAATAAAGTCTGCTCTGGCCTTTTTTGTAGACAGCCTCGGTGTTGCACTTCCAGTCCAGTCTGTTGTCAAGATGGACACCAAGGGACAGTAAAAGTGTCTTGAAACGTTTTACATTAAGCAGGTGAATTAATCACAGGTGAGGGAATCATGATTAGGTATAAAAGAAGGATCCACTAAAGGATCAGCCTCAGATAAGCAATGATAAGTCGTGGCTCACTACCATGTTCCAAACTACATGAAAGAATTGGCAGTCAGTTCAGAAATAACTTTTCTTTCAGCGTCTGCTGTACATAATAAAACCACCTCCTTGTTTCTACACTCACTGTCCATTTTATCAGCTCCACCTACCATATAGAAATAGAAACACTTTGTAGTTCTACAATTACTGACTGTAGTCCATCTGTTTCTCTGCATACCTTTTTAGCCTGGTTTCACTCTGTTCTTCAATGGTCAGGAGTGTTAGTGTGTGTTGTCCAGGTATGAGTGGATCAGACACAGCAGCGCTGCTGGAGTTTTTAAATACCATGTCCACTCACTGTCCACTCTATTAGACACTCCTACCTAGTTGGTCCACCTTGTAGATGTAAAGTCAGAGACGATCGCTCATCTATTGCTGCTGTTTGAGTTGGTCATCTTCTAGACCTTCATCAGTGGTCACAGGACGCTGCCCACGGGGCGCTGTTGGCTAAATATTTTTGGTTGGTGGACTATTCTCAGTCCAGCAGTGACAGTGAGGTGTTTAAAAACTCCAGCAGCGCTGCTGTGTCTTATCCACTCATACCAGCACAACACACACTAACACACCACCACCATGACAGTGTCACTGCAGTGCTGAGAATGATCCACCACCCAAATAATACCTACTCTGTGGTGGTCCTGTGAGGGTCCTGACCATTGAAGAACAGCATGAAAGGGGGCTAACAAAGCATGCAGAGAAACAGATGGACTACAGTCAGTAATTGTAGAACTACAAAATGCTTCTATATGGTAAGTGGAGCTGATAAAATGGACAGTGAGTGTAGAAACAAGGAGGTGGCTGATCAGTGTATGGTTATTTTGATGGATTTAGGGTTGCCAGGTTCAGACTGTACAGTGTTTTTCTTTTATTCTTATCATAAGTGACATGGTTGTGCCAAAATAAAATAAATAGTAAAAAAATTCTGACATTATTAATATTAAACAAGCATTTCTGTTACTATTAAATTTAGTTTTGTTCGAAGTTTGTGTTCAGTTCTCTCCAACGTCCCTGAGCGTCAGTCATTAGTTGTTTGGGAAAATAATAAATAATTATAATCAAACGCATTTAAATAATTAGACGTCAGGAACATCTGTCCATCACTCATCAGTCATTAGCAGGAAGAAAACGGGTTTCTTTTTTAAAGTGGTAAATAATGATCGGATCATTTATTAATCCAGCAGTTGAACGATCGTAACGAGATGATGGCTTAATGATGTTGAATAAGTGATGGATCTGCTTTAAATAGAGCTCTGGTGATGGGACAGTGAATGGAAAACCATCTAATCTTCTATTATTATCTCATAAGTAGATTTTTTAAATGAATGTGTATCTGTATTTGTAAATAAAAAGCATATTTCAGTTAGGTTAAACAAGGAACAACAATCTTTCAAGCTGGAGAACCAAATGCACCCACCTGTCAGGGTGCTGGCAACCTTTATCTGCGATGACAAGATCTTTGAACATTGAACCTGGAACCCTTGTGTGGTTTTGCACTGTAATTGAAATCTATAATATTACATCACTAGTTTGTGACGGGAGGGGCACATTCCGCTAGTACACCAGTGCTACCAGTCGGCCGGGCGCCCCTAGCAGGCACAATTGGCGGTGCCTGCAGCAGACAAAATTGGCCACTAAAGTCTGCTGGATGGTAAAAGACAAGACTATAAAAAGGACGGGGTCTTCGACACTGCATAAGGACCCTGGTTAGTAGCCGAGGTGCATGTACAGAAGTGGAGGAACGCTGAGATCAGTGTGTGACCTGGCGCAAGACCGACCTCATGCACTAATCCACCGAATTACGGGCGAATAAGAAGGGGTCGCTGGACCATGCACACGTCGGAGGGAGCGCGTGTCAGACGGAAACAGGGTCTAAATTGGTAAAAAAGAGGAGAAACTGTATAAATAAAGCTTTCTATTCCCTCTATACGTCTGTCCTCTATGGGGGCCAGAGCTCTTAGTCACTCAGTCCCTTATCTTTGGAACTCTCTCCTGCTTGAAATTCAAACTATCGATTCCCTCTCCACCTTCAAATCCCATCTAAAGACTCACTTATTCAAACTAGCCTGCCATTAATTCACTTGATTGTTCAGTGTTAATTGTATATGTCTTGTATTGTCTGTGTATTGTTTAACTGCTCTGTAAGATGTAAGCTGCCCTTCAGTGCTTTGAAAGGTGCCTATAAATAAAATGCATTATTATTATTATTATTATTATTATTATTATTATAAATAATGACTGTAATAATAATAAATAACAATGAAATAACAATAAATAATAATAATAACAATAATAAATAAATAAAATAGTAATAATAATAATAATAATAATAAATAATATATTAATAATAATAATAATATTAATAATAATAATAGTAATAATATTTTAGTTTATTGTCAGTATTCTAATATTTTTGTATGAACTGAGACTTGTTGGAATCTTAATTCTTTACAATTTGGTTTTGTAGGTCTGTCAGTCAGCAGGTCTGTCGGTCAGTGGTCAGTTGGTAGGTCTGTTGGTCGGTGGTCAGTCGGTTGGTCTGTCGGTCGGTGGTCAGTCGTCAGGTCTGTTGTCAGTGGTCTGACAGTTGGTCTAAATATAAAGGAATTAAATGTGGAGGAGAAATATTAAAGTCTCACCCTGAGCTTACAGTAGAGCGCTGGTGTCTTTAACCCACCGAACGTTGGTTCAAACCTCCAAAATCCTTCCAACTGAACCTCCACCAACGTGCTCCTGATGAGATAATAACAGGAACAACCATGTGTATTAGGACGTGTTCCTAATAAAGTGGCCAGGAAGTTTTTTTGTTTTTACACTACAGAGGGTTGAAAACATATGTCAGTCTGGGCCGTGTGCTGTAATCTACCACTGCCTGATATAAATCTGGAATTTATTCCCAGAATGCTTTGCTACCGATCTCAGCATCTCCAGACTGAAGAAAAACAGCGCTGATAGATGCTAATCTGATCTTCAGCTCAGTTAAAAAAGCGCAGAAGAGCAGCGGCAGCTTCTCACACCTCAAAACTCAAGCTGCTGACCCTTAAGTCATGTGATGTTGTGTTAAGTCATGTGACGTCGTCTCAGAGGGTGGGTACGCTGTTCCGACCAGTGGAAAAGTCTAGCGTTATTAATACAATCCCACTGGAGCTGGATTTAAAGACACCTGGCGTGTAAATTAAAACATAGTTTGTACAACCGATCATTCAACAGCCAATCAGATTGATGGAGAAGCTTAATTCACCCTGAAGTTTGTACCTACAGCGTTCTGCTGATGGCAAGGATCATGGGTAACTGCGGAACCTCTCAGCGGTGCACTTGTGGTCCTGGAGCTCTTACTTCTGCAAGCTTGCAGGTTCTTATTTGGGGGAGTTTGAGCACCCCCTGTGTGCTCGTAAAGGAACTTTTGGAGCTTCGGATCAGGTTTATTACCCAGGATTCCTGGGATTACAGTTATGAGGGAGGTTAAATCAGAACCGCACCAGGCGAGGTTGTTCATAGTGGCAACAACAACATGCAAGAAGAGGTTTGTCTGTTATTCACTAAGCATCTTGTGGTGGTCAGGGTCATAGTAGGATTAACATTCCAGTCCAGGTGACCAGTCCGTCACACCACAGTGTGGTTGGTCCAGCCAAAAACCCACTAACGATGGGGCGTGTCCGAGGGAGGTAAGGTCGGATCACGTTTCTTCATATTGCTTCTAAAACAGCGACTCCTGCTGTCTGATAAAGGGACCTGCACGAGTGGTGGAAGAATACAGAAAGACTAGCGTGTTCCTCTGTGAGTTTCAATGTGCTACGCTATCACCACGCCATCACGCTAAAGCTCTGAGCTGAAATCTGAATAATAAGAGAGCAGTTTGATCGCGGCGGCTCTGAATGATGCTGCTGGACACTCGCGCTAATTAAAAATGTCTGTTGTGACAGAATCCTGAAGTGAAAGTGGGAGTTAATATGCAGCGGATGAAGAAACTCAGAAGAAGAAGAAGCGAGTGATACTGCCGCACAAATGTCAACAAAATGTCACCTGACAACATGGAGACGGAACGATAAGGCGAAAATAGAGCACAGCTCAGAAACATCATTACAAGCGCAGAAATAAATCCAGATACTGGAGAGGGTTGGTACCACCATGAGGACATCAGAACATCTTCAGTGCTCCTTAACATGTTCTCCACATTTTCTGGACCTGCACTGGATCTCCAAAAGATCTTCTCTCATAAATTCATAAATAAAGCCAAAAGTATGTGGACACCCCTTCTGCCCCTACTGTATATTAAGTTTCCACACCTAGCTATTGTGTATTCAATTATATTGTGTAATCAATTATATTAATTAATTTAAATGTATACATATAAAGCTTTATTTTTATAATTGATTTGGAAATTCATTCATCTACTGTAACAGTTATACCCTGTGGGTTTTATTGTTTAAGTTATAATATTTATTCCACAGAACATCAACAAACATGATAATAATAACAATAATAATAATAATAATAATAATAATAATAATAATAATAATAATAAAAACTAACAGTAAAAAATTAAAACTTATCACAATAAAATAATAATAAAATAATCACAATAAAATAATCACAATAAAATATTAATATTAATAATAATAATTAATTAATTAATGAGAATAAATGAATAATAAAATAAAATAAAAAATAATGAAAAATATTCACAATGATAATAAAATAATAAAAAAATAAAAATAATAATAATAAAATAATTACAATAAAAATAATTTTAAATAATAATAATAGTAAAATATTAAATAGTAATAATAATAACAATAATAATAACAATAATAATATTAATAACAGTAATAATAATAATAACAGTAATAATTATAATAATAATAATAATAATAATAATTACAATAATAATAATAATAACACTAATAATAATAATAATAATAACGAATAATAATAATAATAACAGTAATAATAATAATGACAGTAATAATAATAATAACAGTAATAATAATAATAACAATAATAATAATAATAACAGTAATAATAATAATAACAGTAATAATAATAATAATAATAATAATAACAATAATAATAATAATAATAACACTAATAATAATAATAATAATAATAACGAATAATAATAGTAATAATAATAATAATAATAATACAGTAATAATAATAATAACAGTAATAATAATAATAACAGTAATAATAATAATAACAATAATAATAACAGTAATAATAATAATAACAGTAATAATAATAATAATAATAATAACAACAACAACAATAATAATAATAATAATAACAGTAATAATTATAATAAAAATAACAGTAATAATAATAATAATAATAACGAATAATAATAATAATAATAATATAATAACAGTAATAATAATAATAATAATAACAATAATAATAATAATAATAATAATAATAATAATAAATAATAACAATAGTAATTAATAATAATATAATATCTTAGTTTATTGTCAGTATTCTGATATTTTTGTATGAACTGACAGACTTGTTGGAATCTTAATTCTTTACAATTTGGTTTTGTATGTCTGTCAGTCGGCAGGTCTGTTGGTTGGTGGTCAGTCTGTTGGTCTGTCGGTCAGTGGTCATTCAGTAGGTCTGTCAGTCGGTGGTCAGTCGGTCGCTCTGTCAGTCGACATGTCTGTCATCAGTGGTCAGTCTGCGGGTCTGTCGGTCGGTAGTCGGTCGTCTGTCAGTCGACAGGTCTGTTGTCAGTGGTCAGTCTGTTGGTCTGTCAGTTGGCAGGTCTGTCGTTTGGTGGTCAGTTGGTCGGCCTGTCAGTCGGTGGTCAGTCGGCCTGTCAGGCGACAGGTCTGTCGATCAGTTGTCAGTCTGTAGGTCTGTCGGTCGGTGGTCAGTCTGTAGGTCTGTCAGTCGACAGGTCTGTCGGTTGGTCAGTCAGCAGGTCTGTCGGTCAGTCAGCAGATCTGTTGGTCGGTGGTCAGTCTGTCGGTAGGTCAGTCAGTTGGTTTGTTGCTAGGTTGTGGTGTTGCTGGTCTGCATCCTGAACATTAGAATGCCGTGACTCTGTGATTATGGAGTTTGGTGTAACTTAGTGTATCAGATAAACTCAGATCTACATTTTCAGTCTGAGCGATGGTGAACGTCTGTGGTTTGGGGGTTACAGCATCAGTTCAGTGTATCAGAGGTACGATACATTTGAGATGTATCCAGTCACATCTGTATCCATTAGCTTCAGGGCTAAAATTGCTTCCAAAAGGTCAGGGGTGTTCCCCCGAGCTCCGACCGCGTTTCAACCCAAACAGGAGCGGAAAAATTTGAGCAATGATTCACTAATGGAGAACAAAGTGTCAACAAGGTGGCAAATCCACCAGAGCTTCATCTATTCACATGGAACCACATGAAGAACAAGACGAAGTACCAGAGAAACCAGGGAACACAGGGATTGGGACACAGCCAATGCTTGTCAGCACCCCACACTGATCAAGGAGTCAAGCATCCTCCCCCTCCAAAACCTGTGAAGTTACTGGCTGCTTTTTTATTAATTTCAATATTTAATAAGTAGCGGGTGTGGCTGAATCAACAAAACCTCTGTATTCAGAAGGGGTGTTCAGATACTTTTGGCTGTACAGAATATTTATTTAGATGATTTAAAAATCTTCCTGTAGATGTCGGACCGTTTGTTCTGTTCTTCTCAAACCAATCATCCAAAGGTGTGTATTTTAATATTCATGTTAGTGATCCCTGCTTTTATACAGTGCTGTAAAAAAGTATTTGCCCCCTGTCCTGATCATGACAGAACCTGAGAGGAGATCACCACAGAGGAGATCACCGGTGATTCACTTCCTCATAATGTTAACGATCACGATCTAATAAAATCGTGTTCTTCGGTTCTCCGTCATGCTTCAGTTCCAGCTCAGGGGGGGATTAGTTGTCCTCCTGTCCCTGGTCTCTGGTTATTATTATTTTGGGATTGTTTGGTGCTGCTGACCTGGTCAGGCTGTGTAAACAGTGATTGTGGATATTAGCTCCGGTTATCATGTTTACCTTTGATTTTTCTTCTGAACGGTGCAGGACTTCTCAAACACAGGAGCGCTGTTCCAGAGACTTGGCAATCCCCCACAGCTCGCGAAGAAAAATATCCCAAAATTTTTTCTTTCTTTCTTTCTTTCTTTCTTTCTTTCTTTCTTTCTTTCTTTCTTTCTTTCTTTCTTTCTTTCTTTCTTTCTTGTTTATATTGAGATTTATTTTTAAATATTTATTTATATAGTGATTTAGAGATTTATTCATCTTTTGTAACAGTTATACCTTAGTCTATCCTGTGGTGGATTTTATTACTAAATGAATTATTAAACACACACACACTTTTTTTTTTTACTTTTTGGATCCCCATGTCTGCATGGGTTTCCTCTGGGAGCTCCAGTTTCCTCCCACAAGTCCAAAGACGTGCAGTCAGGTTGAACTACTAGAAAACTGCCCTGAGTGTGTGTATGTGTATGTGTGTGTGTGTGTGTGTATGTGTGTGTGTGTGTGTGTGTGTGTGCGACCTGTCTGTGGTGTATCCCTACTTTCACCTATAAAATCAGACCCACTGCGACCCTGACCAGGATAAAGCGGTGGTAAAACACACAAATAAATGAATGTTTCTGAATTTTACTCCTGGATTGTGGATGCTCAGGATCAGAACATCTCAGCAGGTTGAAGCTCTCTGAGCTCCTCGTGTGAAACAAACTGAATAAATGTTGTGGATATAAAAGCATTAACACCCCCCCCCCCCCCCCCCCCCCTCTGGTCTCAGAATTTCGGTTCCCCCTCCCCCTGGACCACCACAGTGCCAATATATAGTGCCCGATACCCCTGACTTGTCCTTCCTCAGGGCAGATGGTCCTGACAGATTGTCCATCACTGGACCATCCCAGATTCACCGCAGGTTTCTGATATCAAACAGGACGAGATCTGGACGTACCGGACACGCGTCATTACATTAGAGTTCATTCTGTTTTTTCCTTTAATTTGTCCTAGTCGGTTTGTGAGTGTTTGTACAGTACGTCTGTTTGCAATTGAAGCACCCATTATAAGGTCTCTTTGGAACTCTGTTAGTTGCCTTATGCTGTCTAGAATCTTACATATCAATTTATTTAGAGTATTGTATTTGTTATAGTAGAGACACGCTATTAACTACAATCTCTGTTAAAGTTCAACACATTTACAGATTGGTGCTTCTGCAGTTAAAGCACCCTTTATAAGGCATCTTTGGAACTCTGTTAGAGGCTTCATGTTAAGAATTGCTCATTTAAATTATTTAGAGTATCAAATATATTTATAGCAAATAAATGCTGCTAATTACAATCAGTCTTATACACAGTCCAGCACTTTTTTTGTAAACAGTCCAACACATTCTATTTACTTATTTATTAATTTATTTATTTATTTATTTACTGACAGTCTTATGCTTATTTTTTGACAGTCCAAGACTTACTTTATTTATTTATTTATTTATTTATTTATTTATTTATTTATTTATTTATTTATTTATTTATTTATTTATTTATTTATTTATTTATTTATTTATTTGTAACTATTTTCTTATTGACACAGTCCAACACAATTTGTTTGTTCATTTGTTTATTTATTTATTGACAGTCTTCTATTTATTTTTTGACAATCCAAGACTTTTTATTTATTTATTTATTTGTTTGTTTGATTATTTATTTGTTTATTTATTTATTGACAGTCTAACACATTTATTTATTTATATATATTTTTTGACACAGTCCAACACTTATTTAATAATTTATTTATTTATTTATTTACTGACAGTCTTATGCTTATTTTTTGACAGTCCAACAATTTTTGTTCCTGTATTTTATTTATTTATTTATTTATAATTTTTGGACACAGTCCAACACTTATTTATTAATTAATAAATAATAATATTTATTCATTTACTGAGTCTTATGCTTATTTTTTTGACAGTCCAAGAATGTGTATTTATTTGTTTATGTATTTGTTTATTTATTTGTTGATTGTTTATTTATTCATTTATAATTATTTTCTTATTGACACAGTCCAACATATTTATTTATTTGTTTATTTATTTACTGACAGTCTTTCACTTATTTTTTGACAGTTATTTTTATTTTTTTTTATGACACAGTCCAACACTTTTTTATTGATTAATATATTTTTTTGAACACAGTTTAACACTTTTCTGTACAAAACATCTCGTCTTAGGTCATTAATTCATTCCAAGACTTACGATTAAGCTGAATAAAAATGATCTATAACACTCTACAGGTATAACCTTTATTAGCAACCTCATGATTATACAAGTGGTCATTCAATAGTTAGAAGAGCTTTAATGCACTTTTTAATGCATTTAATACATTTTAATTGATGTTTATGTGAAGAAAAAAATTTATTGTACCTGATGGGTGACATTGACAAACATTAAAGTCACAAATTTAAGAATCTGAATCAGTTATAAGAATGGTGGAACTGTGGGTACCAAACGCCATGTTAAAAAGAATATACAGTGTATCACAGAAGTGAGTACACCCCTCACATTTCTGCAGATATTTAAGTATATCTTTTCATGGGACAACACTGACAAAATGACACTTTGACACAATGAAAAGTAGTCTGTGTGCAGCTTATATAACAGTGTAAATTTATTCTTCCCTCAAAATAACTCAATATACAGCCATTAATGTCTAAACCACTGGTAACAAAAGTGAGTACACCCCTTATTGAAAGTTCCTGAAGTGTCAATATTTTGTGTGGCCACCATTATTTCCCAGAACTGCCTTAACTCTCCTGGGCATGGAGTTTACCAGAGCTTCACAGGTTGCCACTGGAATGCTTTTCCACTCCTCCATGACGACATCACGGAGCTGGCGGATATTCGAGACTTTGTGCTCCTCCACCTTCCGCTTGAGGATGCCCCAAAGATGTTCTATTGGGTTTAGGTCTGGAGACATGCTTGGCCAGTCCATCACCTTTACCCTCAGCCTCTTCAATAAAGCAGTGGTCGTCTTAGAGGTGTGTTTGGGGTCATTATCATGCTGGAACACTGCCCTGCGACCCAGTTTCCGGAGGGAGGGGATCATGCTCTGCTTCAGTATTTCACAGTACATATTGGAGTTCATGTGTCCCTCAATGAAATGTAACTCCCCAACACCTGCTGCACTTATGCAGCCCCAGACCATGGCATTCCCACCACCATGCTTGACTGTAGGCATGACACACTTATCTTTGTACTCCTCACCTGATTGCCGCCACACATGCTTGAGACCATCTGAACCAAACAAATTAATCTTGGTCTCATCAGACCATAGGACATGGTTCCAGTAATCCATGTCCTTTGTTGACATGTCTTCAGCAAACTGTTTGCGGGCTTTCTTGTGTAGAGACTTCAGAAGAGGCTTCCTTCTGGGGTGACAGCCATGCAGACCAATTTGATGTAGTGTGCGGCGTATGGTCTGAGCACTGACAGGCTGACCCCCCACCTTTTCAATCTCTGCAGCAATGCTGACAGCACTCCTGCGCCTATCTTTCAAAGACAGCAGTTGGATGTGACGCTGAGCATGTGCACTCAGCTTCTTTGGACAACCAACGCAAGGTCTGTTCTGAGTGGATCCTGCTCTTTTAAAACGCTGGATGATCTTGGCCACTGTGCTGCAGCTCAGTTTCAGGGTGTTGGCAATCTTCTTGTAGTCTTGGCCATCTTCATGTAGCGCAACAATTCGTCTTTTAAGATCCTCAGAGAGTTATTTGCAATGAGGTGCCATGTTGGAACTTTCAGTGACCAGTATGAGAGAGTGTGAGAGCTGTACTACTAAATTGAACACACCTGCTCCCTATGCACACCTGAGACCTAGTAACACTAACAAATCACATGACATTTTGGAGGGAAAATGACAAGCAGTGCTCAATTTGGACATTTAGGGGTGTAGTCTCTTAGGGGTGTACTCACTTTTGTTGCCGGTGGTTTAGACATTAATGGCTGTATATTGAGTTATTTTGAGGGAAGAATAAATTTACACTGTTATATAAGCTG
The DNA here is from genome assembly GCF_030014385.1 of Trichomycterus rosablanca. Lineage (NCBI taxonomy): Eukaryota > Metazoa > Chordata > Actinopteri > Siluriformes > Trichomycteridae > Trichomycterus > Trichomycterus rosablanca. The sequence continues at coordinate 34,061,339 of NC_085997.1, read as the reverse complement.
CACACAGACTACTTTTCATTGTGTCAAAGTGTCATTTTGTCAGTGTTGTCCCATGAAAAGATATACTTAAATATCTGCAGAAATGTGAGGGGTGTACTCACTTTTGTGATACACTGTAGGTATTATTTAGGTGGTGGATAATTCGCAGCACTGCAGTGACACTGCTCACAATAGACTTTTAATAAGGGCTGAGGTCAGGGCTCTGTGCAGGCCACTGGGGTCTGGTTCAAAAGTTCAAAAGGTTGATTCAGTGATTAAAACAGCATTTCTGGACATCTCACTTCCTCCAGCTGTATATAAAAACCTCCACGACACCACACGATACAGTCCGGCCCTTGAACAGACCTCATGCGGTCATAATTAAAATGTCATCTTTTGTCAGAAGAGCGCTGGAATGAGCCGTCAGCGAGACGATTTCGTGAGGAGAATTCAGAACAGCGAGCAGCGCTCCGTCTCTCCGATCTCAGATCTCTTCTCTCAGCGTGTACTTTTATTTTTGATTCCTCTTCTGTCGATCTCTGAATAGAAAATTCAATCCAAATCAGGTCTGAGGGCGCAGACGTGACAGAATGGTGCTGGGTTGCGGTTATCGGGATTAGTTAATAGAGTTAATTATGAATCGAGCTCTGTACACTCTGCCAACTGTTTATAAAATATGAAGACGGAGAGAGAAAAAGCCTCGGGCGTTCCAGTCCACCGAGCTCCAGTCAGAGAGAAAAAAAAAATCCTCCTCCTCTACACTCGTGTCCATCATCTCGGATTTTTCTCCTCTGGCCCTTAGCGCTTCTCCTTCAGCAGCGGGGAGTTTTAGCATGCAGCGTGGATGCCAGCAGATCCACAGCGTCGCGCCCCTGGCAAGGAAAGACAGGAAACGTCCTCCTAGTCAGAGAAGCTTTGTATCTGAACTCGGCTGTAAAATCGAGGATGAGAATGAAAACAGGCGCCGGCTGGGTGGAGCTGGCAAAGTGGCTCTGCCACAATCTTCCACTCAATGTCATTTTACACAGACGTAAAACAACCCACAGGGATCAGGGTGATATTGTCTAAGCAGGAGTTGGGTCACTGATGGGTCAGCTTTCTCCAGTGTCCTGTGCCTGTGTCTTGGTTCACAGATCAGCCATAACATTAAAACCACCTCCTTGTTTCTACACTCACTGTTCATTTTATCAGCCCCACTTACCACATAGGAGCACTTTGTAGTTCTACAATTACTGACTGTAGTCCATCTGTTTCTCTGCATACTTTGTTAGCCCCCTTTCATGCTGTTCTTCAATGGTCAGGACCCCCACAGGACCACCACAGTGCAGGTATTATTTAGGTGGTGGATCATTCTCAGCACTGCAGTGACACTGACATGGTGGTGGTGTGTTAGTGTGTGTTGTGCTGGTATGAGTGGAGTTTTTAAATACCATGTCCACTCACTGTCCACTCTATCAGACACTCCTACCTAGTTGGTCCAGCTTGTAGATGTAAAGTCAGAGACGATCGCTCATCTATTGCTGCTGTTCGCTGCTGTTGGTCATCTTCTAGACCTTCATCAGTGGTCACAGGGGCGCTGTTGGCTGGATGTTTTTGGTTGGTGGACTATTTTTAGTCCCGCAGCGACAGTGAGGTGTTTAAAAACTCCATCAGCGCTGCTCTGTCTGATCCACTCATACCAGCACAACACACACTAACACACCACCACCATGTCAGTGTCACTGCAGTGCTGAGAATGATCCACCACCTAAATAATACCTGCTCTGTGGTGGTCCTGGGAGAGTCCTGACCATTGAAGAACAGCATGAAAGGGGGCTAACAAAGCATGCAGAGAAACAGATGGACTACAGTCAGTAATTGTAGAACTACAAAGTGCTTCTATATGGTAAGTGGAGCTGATAAAATGGACAGTGAGTGTAGAAACCAGGAGGTGGTTTTAATGTTATGGCTGATTGGTGTATAATTGGGCATGTTGTACCATGTCAAATACCTTTGAAACACAAATATAGCGCCTGGTTTCGTTCTCTTGCTTTCTCTATGATGATCCAGAGGTTTGGGATCTGACCCCACGTGTCTCTTCTCGACCTTAATCCAGCTTGTTCTTGGACGGGATTGATCTTGTCTGTCCAGTGGTCCTGTAGTTACTGAACTGGAGTAAGTCACCTTTCCATAGTGTCCATTCTTCTGGACAGATCCCAGTCTTCCTCCAGACCTTTTGGAGGCTTGTTCAGAATCATCTCTCCACCAAACTTATGTCATCTGGACCAGGTGCCCTTTGCTTAGCCAGTTCTAGCATGGCACACTTGACGTCTTGCTTTAGTGATGGTGGTTCCTCTGTATTTATGGTCGTGATAGGTCAGATTCACTGGGCCTGCACAGGTCACCAGTCCATCACAGGGCAAAAGAGGGACTCCAAAAGAGGAGTAGCTCCAGTTAACCTGACTGCATGTCTGTGGACTCTGGGAGGAAACCCACACAGACACGGCAAGAACATCCACACAGAAAGGACCAAGACCGCTCAACCTGGAAATCAAACCCAGCATCTTCTTGCTGTGATGTGACAGTGCTACCTCTCGAGGCGCCCTTGGTTTGCCAAGTTGCGTGTCAGTTTTGTCCTCTCTGGCTGTAGTTTGAGGCTGGAATGGTTTGATGAGCTTCTTCACTGGTCTGCTGTTCTTTTTATTGCATCTCCTTCCAGCTCACAGCACAATGAATCCAACTCGGCTTGTTTATCTCCTCTGAGCATCTTCTGTAGTTCTCTGTGTTCATCCAGGGACTTCGCTTTTGCTTCACGCCTCTTTCTTATTCACTCGAAGGTGTCGGTGGAGATTCGATTCTTGCATTTGCTGCATTTCTTCTGTTCTGTTCTGTACTGTTCAGATTTCAGCTCCACATCCTTCACCTGCTGACGCAGTTCAAGCTCATCTCTGTAGCTCCTCAGATCTGTGGGCCACCTCCAGTTGGTTTTGATTAGGGCTGGCTCGATACCACTTTTTTATGTCCGATACTGATACCGATACTGCAAATTGAGTATCTGCCGATACCGATACCGATCCGATATATCATTTCTCCTCTCAAACAACTAAGCAGTAATATTACATGTCTCAATGCATCATGGGTAAACTAGCTATCTAAATGCCTGTGAAACAAATATTCTAAAGGAATAAATACAGAACCTACATCACACTTATACATGATGTTGTTATACACTTATATGTTTTTATTTTGCTTTTACACAAAGAACATTTAGCAGCATTTTTGTCTTGTTTAGCAGCACCGTACAAACATTTAAAATAAAGTGCAACTTTAATTGTATTTAACAAATAAATTATTATTTCAATATAAAATTCTGGATCTGTCAACTCTCAAGTCTACACCTTAAAGAGGCAGCGAAAAAATTATAAAATAAATAATGAAAAATATTATTTATAAACAGTAAAAATGAAACAATTAAATTATAAAAATAAACATATGTATCTATCTTGTCCCGGCTTGGAGATCTCTTATACACTATATCGCCAAAAGTATTCGCTCGTCTGTCTTCACACGCATATGAACTTGGGAGTGACGTCCCATTCTTAATCCATAGGGTTTAATATGATGTCGGCCCACCCTTTGCAGCTATAACAGCTTCAACTCTTCTGGGAAGGCTTTCCACAAGGTTTAGGAGTGTGTTTATGGGAATTTTTTATCATTCTTCCAGAAGCGCATTTGTGAGGTCAGACACTGATGTTGGACGAGGAGGCCTGGCTCACAGTCTCCGCTCTAATTCATCCCAAAGGTGTTCTGTCGGGTTGAGGTCAGGACTCTATGCAGGCCAGTCAAGTTCTTCCACACCAAACTCGCTCATCCATGTCTTTATGGACCTTGCTTTGTGCACTGGTGCACAGTCATAACCCCCCCTCCACCAAACTTTACACTTGGCACAATGCAGTCAGACAAGTACCGTTCTCCTGGCAACCGCCAAACCCAGACTCGTCCATCGGATGGTGACGTGCTTTACACCACTGCATCCGACACTTTGCATTGCGCTTGATGATGTAAGGCTTGGATGCAGCTGCTCGGCCATGGAAACCCATTCCATGAAGCTCTCTACACACAGTTCTTGAGCTAATCTGAAGGCCACATGAAGTTTGGAGGTCTGTAGCAATTGACTCTGCAGAAAGTTGGCGACCTCTGTGCACTATGTGCTTCAGCATCCGCTGACCCGCTCTGTCATTTTACGTGGCTATCACCTCGTGGCTGAGTTGCGTTCCCAATCGCTTCCACTTTGTTGTAATACCACTGACAGTTGACTGTGGAATATTTAGTAGCGAGGAAATTTCACGACTGGACTTGTTGCACAGGTGGCATCCTATCACGGTACCACTCTGGAATTCACTGAGCTCCTGAGAGCGACCCGTTCTTTCACTAATGTTTGTAGAAGCAGTCTGCATGCCTAAGTGCTTGGTTTTATACACCTGTGGCCATGGAAGTGATTGAAACACCTGAATTCAATGTTTTGGATGGGTAAGTGAATACTTTTGGCAATATAGTATATCATCAATGAAATTTAATCCATTAGTGTTATGAAATAAAACAAACGACACTGTTTCCCGTTTAGCCACAGACGTCCTCTTCAAAATCCAGCAGGGTTTAATCATCTAAAAACGTGACAGAACTTTCACGGAAAATCTCAACCAAACTCTGCGTCAATTCTAATTGGTCCATCGCGTTTGATTGACATCAACATCTTCCAATTGTCGACACTTTATACGACATGCTGTAAAACAGTGTTTTTAGTTGTGGCAGTGGTAGACGATTTTTTAAAGTGCTAAAAGTTTAAGTAAATCAGTGTGTTTTAATTTCTGAATAGCCTTATTTACATTAAGTGTTATTTACATTAAGTGTTATATACATTAAGTGTTATTTACATTAAGTGTTATATACATTAAGTGTTATTTACATTAGGTGTTATATACATTAAGTGTTATTTACATTAAGTGTTATTTACATTAGGTGTTATATACATTAAGTGTTATTTACATTAGGTGTTATATACATTAAGTGTTATTTACATTAGGTGTTATATACATTAAGTGTTATATACATTAAGTGTTATTTACATTAAGTGTTATATACATTAAGTGTTATTTACATTAAGTGTTATATACATTAAGTGTTATTTACATTAAGTGTTATATACATTAGGTGTTATATACATTAAGTGTTATATACATTAAGTGTTATTTACATTAAGTGTTATATACATTAAGTGTTATTTACATTAAGTGTTATATACATTAAGTGTTATTTACATTAAGTGTTATATACATTAAGTGTTATTTACATTAGGTGTTATATACATTAAGTGTTATTTACATTCTGTTATATACATTGTCATATTTACATTATGTTATTTACATTAAGTGTTAGCTCAGTGGTTAAGGTACTGGACTAGTAATCAAGAGTTTGCCGGTTCAAGCCCCACCACTGACAAGTTGCCGCTGTTGGACCCCTGAGCAAGGCCCTTAACCCTCAATTGCTCAAAATTGTGTTCAGTCATAACTGTAAGTCACTTTGGATAAACAAGCGTCTGCTTAATACCGAAAATGTAAATTAAAATGTAAATTCACATTATATGTTATTTACATTAATTGTTATTTACATTAAGTGTTATTTACATTAAGTGTTATTTACATTAAGCAATAGTATCGGATCGGATTACGCGTTTTTTTCCTTCTGATATCCGATCCAGTGATTTGGGCCAATATCGGACCAATACCGAGTATCGGATCGGTGCCAGCCCTAGTTTTGATTGGTCGTCTCTGAGTTTTTCAAGGTCTGACGGCAGCGGCTTCCTGATTCGCTTCATTTTAAAGATGAGCTTTGTCGTCAACATCACAAGACTGTGATCAGTCACGATCCGCAGTGAGGCATGTGCATGCATTATTAACCGACTGGATTAGGATGAAGTCAATCTGAGCTCTGATCTCTTGATCTGGACACTTTTTTTGCATTTTCTCCCAATTTTTAGCGTAGCCAATTAGTGGGGTCCTTGATTGGGTTCGAGGGTATATCTGCCTGACACATGCTCCCTCTGATGCATGCACAGTCCACCGACACCTTATTATTTGCCCATACTTTGGTGGATCTGCGCTTGAGGCCAGTCTCGCGTATGGAGAGTCACACATTGATCTCTGTGTTGCTTTACTTCTGTACAGGCACCTCAGGCTACTTACCAGGGTACTTACACAGCGTCAAAGGCCCTGTCCCCTTTTTTTTAGTCCAGTCTTTTTCCACCCGGCAGACTGGTGTCCAATTTTTCGTCTTTTTTTTTAAATGCATTTTCTCCCAATTTATCGTAGTCAATTTGCCTTCCGCTGCTGGGGGATCCCTGATTGCAGTCGAGGTGGGTATATTGCTGCTCACGCCTCCTCCGACCCGCCCACAGCCCTTTGAGGAACCCTTTTTCACCCATGCATTCTGCACAGGCGCCTCTCTATCTGCCAATCAGGGTTCTTACACAGCGTTTGAAGACCCCAATCATATAGTCCGGTCATCCTGCCCTAGCAGAACCGTGTCTGCTGCAGACACTGCCAATTATGGCAGGTGGCATTGCCGAGTTTCGAACTGAGGAGCACTGGTGTTGTAGTGGAATATCCCACTGCGCCACTTGGGCGCCCAATTTTTCATTTTTTGAATGCACTGCCAATTATGCCTGCTAGGGGGCGCCCAGCCGACCGGTAGCAAAGCCGAGACTCAAACTCTGAGAGTTAGAATCCCAGCACTGGTGTGCTAGTGGAATATCCTGATTTGGCTGGTGTATGTTGAATAGTGTGTTGGTGAGAACCAATATGTATCAAAACAGAAATCCACCAGTGTCTGACCACTATCGTTTCTCACACCATGACCACGTTTCTCAAGGACTTTCTTCTGCATCTTTACTAACTCTTGCATCACTGGTGATCTCAAGTAGGTTCTGCTTTGGAGTCATTGCAAGTCTCCTTTTCATCTTGTTACTCAGCAGTTGGTGCGTAAGACTGGATCATGGTCAAATCTCTTGCTGGCCGATATGACCCGGCTACTCACTGAATGCTTTGCACGTAGGAACCTGTCTGTGAACCCAGACAGCCACTCCATAATGCTCCCGGCATCCGGTTCAAACCAGAAACTGAATCTCTGAACATAAAACAGGTGAACCTTACAAGGTGGCACAGCAGGTAACACTGGTGCTGCACAGCTTCAGTGACACAGATTCAGTCCCCTGCTTTCAGCGACTCTCTTTCTGGATTTCGAGCTGCATTAGGTGGCTAAATCAGGGTGAGGAAGGGCTGGGGCTTATAAAGGTGGATAAAATGGGGTGGAAGATGGTGAGGTAGTAAGCTGAATCATGTGTTTATCACCGGTGGTTCTGCTTTGGAGTCACTGCAAGACGTTCAGTCTCCTTTTCACCCTGTCAGCGGTTGGTGCGTAAGACTGGGTCATCGTCAAATCTCTTGGTTTTGTGGCAAACGTGGCTGATATGAACCGGCTATTAAAGCCACTTCATAATTTTTGCAGCCCTCTTTACCTGAGAACAGCACTGAGTGTCCACCCAGCGTCTTCGAGAGTCCAGCTCTTGACCACTTAGTCTCAGACAAACCACAAATGCTGATATTTAGTCTCTCCAATTCACTACTAAGTACTGATAACTTGATAGGTGAATTGAGACGTTGACCATTCCTTTGCCCTATCTAGACACACAGTCTGATTTTTACTTTTGCAAACTTGTGCTTTACTGCATCACTTATTATTATTATTCATTATTATTATTATTATTATTATTATTATTATTATTATTATTATTATTATTAATATTATTAACATTATTATTAATTATTAACATTATTATTATTATTATTATTATTATTAACAATATCATTATTTATTATTATTTATTATTATTATTATTAGCAATATTATTATTATTATTATTATTATTATTAGCAATATTATTATTTTTATGTATTATTATTTATTTATTATCTATTATTAGATAGTTATTATTATTATTATTAATAATATTATTATTGTTATTATTTAGTTTTATTATGTGGCACCTCATGCCATGCTAGTAAGTCCAAACCAGAAACTGAATCTCTGAACATAAAAAAGTGAACCTTACAAGGTGGCACAGCAGGTCACATTGGTACTGCACAGCTTCAGTGACACAGTTTCAGTTTCCTGCTTTTTAATTACTCTATGCCTGCATTTTGAGTAGCTGCATTGGGTGGTAGAGAGGGCTAAATCAGGGCGAGGAAGAGCTGGGAGGGTAAAAAAAAAGGGGGTGAAAGATGTTAAGGCACTAATCTACCCTCCCTCCACCATCACTGTGTGTTTTGGGATGGCACTGTTTGATAAGATTTGCTGCTTCGTTCCTTTTTGATAATCTCGCTTGATGTACTCACCCCATAAGTACCCCAGAGGTTCCTCTAGCACCTCGACCAGCTGTTCACACAACCAGCCAGCTGAAAAGCAAAGAGATTTATTAGCACTCAACACCAGTGCTATCATTCATTCATTCATTCATTCATTCATTCACACAGTGGGTAGCACTGTGGCCTCACAGCAAGAAGGTCCTGGGTTCGATTCCCAGGTGGAGCGGTCCGGGTCCTTTCTGTGTGGAGTTTGCATGTTCTTCCCGTGTATGTGAGGGTTTCCTCCGGGAGCTCCGGTTTCCTCACACAGTACAAAGACGTGCAAGTGAGGTGAATTGGAGATACTAAATTGTCCATGACTGTTTGATATTGAACTTGTGAACTGATGAATCTTGTGGAACCATCATGAATGTAACCAAAGAGTGTAAAACATGACATTAAAATCCTAATAAATAAATAAATCATTCATTAATTTATTCATTTACTAACTAATTCATTTATTCTTTCATTTATTTATTTATTCATTTGTTTATCAACACTGGGTTCTTCAAGCAGCACAGTGGGTCCAGAGCCTATTCAAAGCTTATCTGATGCAACTCTGGAATACATCAAATACAATACAAACTTGTTTTTTTTTTTTTGTTCCTCGGCCTTTGTCCCCTTCGGTTGCGGGGTCGGCTCTCGGCGGATCGTGATCCGCATTGATTTGGCACAGTTTTTACGCCGGATGCCCTTCCTGACACAACCCTCCCTATTTATCTGGGCTTGGGACCGGCACTCCAATGCACTGGTTTGTGCATTCTAGCGGCTAGGTGCATATAGGACAATTCAGTGTCTCCAATTAGCCTGGCTGTATGTTTTTGGACTGCGGGAGGAAACCGGAGTACCCGGAGGAAACCCACGCAGACACGAGGAGAACATGCAAACTCTGCACAGAAAGGACCCAAACCACTCCACCTGGGGATCGAACCCAGGACCTTCTTGCTGTGAGGCGACAATGCTACCCACTTAGCCACCGTGCCGCCCACAAAATACAAACTTAATATATTTATTAATGTCATATTTATAAAACTGTACATGATTATATTATATTATTATAAATGATTAAATTATATTCTAGTATATTATATTATATGATATTATATTATAGATAGATCTCTTTATTGATCCCAGAGGGAAATTTGTGTGCCAGAGCAGTAGAGAAACAGACAAGAGCAAAAAACATATTAAAAATAAAGCAATTTGCATAATAAAAATACGATTTTTAATTTTATAATATATATTTTATAATAATGTTATAATATAATAATATTATATATAATAGATTACTTTTGTATTACTTGATACTTTTTCCCTTTACTAATTACTAAGACAGCTTTTCTAGTTGATTTTAATGTATTTGTACTGTAATGTTACAGCCTTGTACATGCGCTGGTTTAGAGTTCATGCTTTCTGATGCAGAGCAGCAGGTCATTATCATCCTAACAAAGACGTTTCCATAATTTTACATAATCCACTGTTTAAATTAAATCCATTCACTTTATAGACGTTTGGACACGCAGTCCATGCAAGGTCCAGCCTGCAGTCTAAAAAGCAGCTAATGTTTTGCTAAAATGAGCCCCCAAAAGTATGTAGACACCACTTATAATCAAAGGCTGTTATGTATTGTATGAATAAATCTAACTGAAGGACTCATTGACTTTGTTGACTTTAATCATGGCTCTGTCACAGGATGTCGTCTTTCCATCAGTGCAGTTTGTGTCATTTCTACCTTCCTTGAGCCGTCCTCACTCACTGGAGAGTTGCTGAGGCTGCATGGTTACAGCACTCGCTGTCGAGTTCCATACGTCAGAACAACGTCAGAACAAGAACTGTCCTTCAGGAGCTTTGTGGTTTGTGTTTTCTAGATCCAGCTGCCACACAAGCTTGGAATTACCATGCACGATGGCAGAATTACTTATGAGAATTGTGGCATATGGGTGTGCACATACAAAGACAAACACATATGCATTTCTTTGCACGTCTATTCGCACATTCATTTTTGCACTGTAGACCACTTTATAATTTATAGTTTACAATTTATATACATCTCCACAGGCCCTGTTGTTGTAGTGTGGTGCTGTTATTATGCTGGTACTTGTTTTTATGCTGTGAATCTTTGTGGTGTAAACTATTACTATTGATGTATGTAACTTGCTACTGAGGCCTTAATTTCCTTTGGGATAATCTGTCTGTCTGTCTATCTATACATATATTAGACTATATCTATCTATCTATCTGTCTGCCTGTCTGTCTGTCTATCAACATGTCTGTCTGTCGTCTGTCTGTTTATATATCTGTCTATCTACTCTGTCTGTCTGTCTATTTATCTGTCTATCTGTCTATCTATACATTTATCTGTCTGTCTGTATGTCTATCTATCTGTCTGCCTGTCTGTTTATTAATCTGTCTATTATCTATATGTCTGTCTGTCTGTCTGTCTGTCTGTCTGTCCATCTATCTACCTGACTCTATCTATCTGTTTGTCTGTCTCTCTGTCCATCTATCCATTTGTATGTCCGTCCGTCTATCTATCTATCTATCTATCTATCTATCTATCTATCTATCTATCTATCTATCTATCTATCTATCTATCTATCTATCTATCTATCTATCTATCATCCATTCATCTATCCATCCATCCATCATCTGTCTGTCTGTCTGTCTGTCTTTCTATCATCTGCCTGTCTGTCTATCTATCATCTGTTTGTCTTTCTTTCTGTCTTTCTTTCTTTATGTCTGTCTGCATATCTATCTATCTGACTCTATCTATTTGTGTGTCTGTCTCTCCGTCTGTTTGTCTGTCCATCTATCCATCTGTTCCACTATCTATCTGTCTATTATCTATCTGTCTGTCTGTCTTCCTGTTTGAAGACTTTAGGTCACATCCACCTGAAAATGAGAGTATGCCCTTCTTAGAGGCCTCAGTGAAAATTGGGGACACTCCTAAAATGGGCCGTACCATTGCTGTTCTTGTCTGCATTCCTTCACTCCCGTTATAGGTTGCATCTTAATTAATACTACAGTGGTAGCCTAGTAGGTGGAGCTTTAGGCTTTCAATTAAAAGGTAGTGGGTTTAAATCCCGGCCTTGCCATGCAGCCACTGTTGTGCAGGGATCTTAACCCTCATAGCTTCTGACCTCAACATTCAAACAAAGCTGGAAAATGTGCAAACTTAATTGTATGGAAAAAGTGTATCTGTATACTGTATATATGACAAATAAAGCTAACTAATGACCCCGCCACGAACTGTTGTTTTAACCTCTTTATGGAGGGTTAAAATTTTAGGGTCCAAGTATTAATTAGGATGATCAGAACCCCTTATATCCTATTAATTCGAACCACGCGTGGGAGACTTTCTACCACGTGAACCGACTCTAACGATCATGTGTTAATTATCATTTTAGTTTTTGTTATCGAAGCACCAGCGTGGCAGTAGATTTTCAGCTTTCACAACCCTCCTCATTAAAACTGCTTATAAATCTAACTTTAAAAACGACATGACTTTCGTTTGCGGGTGTGTTAGAAAACCAGCTAATTTTCTCTTCTCCGTCGTTGTTACTCAGACTGAGGTGACACTAAGTGGTGCAGGTTTGTAGAGAAGAAGTGAATCTGCCGGACAGAAACACTGTTTTATACAAGCTGTCTGTCACGGCTAATAGACAGGAGCGGGGCGCCGAGCGCGGCTTGAAGCGGGCCAGCCGAAATTGAGGAACTGGTAAAGCTCTCACCGTGTGTGTTTCCACCTAGTGAAATGTCACTCCTGATTATCATTCGCTTCATTCTGTGGAAAACATTTTACCTCTCCAGACGTCTGGTAGGGAGATGAAGGTGCGCCAGCTGGGAGGGACCGTCTGCTCTTGGTTTATCGGTTAAATAATTAAATAAATAAATTCGGATTCTTTGTAGAACAGAATCTGCCGTCTTGTGCTGGAAAGTTATTAGGACGCAGATCTTGACGGACGTGATGTACGTGTCTCGGGTGCTTCTCTGGTAGGTGTTACAATTCATTAGTCTCGTGTTATCTGGATGTAAAGCAGAGAAATTACACGTCCATCACCCACCTTCACTGCTGCTTCATCAAAGTAAAACATAAAAATACGATTTTAAAAGGTATGAAATGTCAAAGTAGAAGCACTTTGTTACTTAGGTACATGTTTGAGGTACACTGTATGTCCAAAAGTATGTGGACACCTGACCACACGCTTGTTACACATCTCATTCCAAAACCGTATGCATTTCTAATTCGGGAAGGAATCTGTAGTGTGTTTATGGGAATTGCTGCCCATTCAGTCAGGACAGTATATGTGAGGTCAGGTACTAGAAGGTCTGGCTCAGAATCAGTGTTCCAGCTCATCAGAGCTATTAAACTCCATTAGGGTAAATTACAACACTGCCTACAAATTAGTGTCTGACCTCACTAATGCTCGTCTGACTAAATGGACACAAATTCCCACAGACACAGTTGAGGACTCTAATGATTACTTTGTTTGGTCATTAATCATTGCCTGGTCTTTGGTTACTGTCTGGTCATTGTTTGGTCATTAGTCATTTTTTGTCATTTTGTGGAGATTGTTTGGTGATTGGCCTGTGTCTGGTCATTGTTTGGTTAATGCCTGGTCTTATTGTCTGGTCATTGGTCATTTTTGATCATTTTGTGCCCATTGTTTGGTGATTGGCCAGTGTCTGGTCATTGGCCAGTGTCTCGTCATTGTTTGGTCATTGCCTCGTCTTTGTTTGGTAATTGTCTGGTCACTGTCTGGTCATTGTCTGATCATTGTCTGGTCATTGTCTGGTCATTGTTTGGTCATTGGCTATTGGCTGGTTATTGTTTGTCGTTGTCTGGTGATTTCTTGGTCATTGTTTGGTGTTTGGTTATTGTCTGGTCATTGGTTGTTGTCTGGTCATTGTTTGGTGATTGGTCATTGTCTGGTGATTGGTCATTGTCTGGTCATTGGTTAATGTTTGGTCATTGTTTGGCCATTGGTAATTTTTGGTAATTGTTTGGTCTTTGTTTGGCCATTGTTTGGTGATTGATCAGTGTCTGGTCATTTTTGGTCATTGTCTGGTTATTGTTTGGTCTTTGTCTGGTCATTGCCTGGCCATTGTTTAGTGATTGGCCAGTGTCTGGTAATTTTTGACCATTGTTTGGTCATTGTCTGTTGAGTGTTTGGTCCTTGGTCATTTTTGGTAGTTGTTTGGTCATTGTTAGGTGATTTTCTACACAACACTGTCGATTTGTCGGACCACAAAGCCAGAAATAATGTAAATAAAAATGTACTTTGACCACAGCCTGGCCATGGAGCTCATCATATCTGGTCAGTCTTTCTTATTTCTATTTCTCTCTGTCCCACAGACATCCGTGGACTGCAGGGATTTCTGGACCAGACCGCTCGGCAGGGTCTGGACGTGGCCCTGCAAAGAGTGGACAGGAACATCAGCAGCATCTTCACCAACCTCTTTAACAGCATGAGAACCGAGGAGCTGAACCGTTACAGGGACACCCTGCGCCGCGCCATCCTCCTGCTGAGCCCTCGCGGTGCCCAGGTCTTCATCCATCAGGTCAGTGCCCGTCTCGTTTATCAGGGGTCTGTCGGGGAGGCTGTCGTGTTCATGCTTTATCAGAACAGTGGGAGGTCCTCGCTGTGCTTCAGACGCGGTGGCGTGTAGCGCTGGGGTCTGATTAGGGAACGATAAGATGCTTTGACAGGGACGAGCGGCAGAGGAAGGTCAAACAAACATGTGGCATATGAGCGGAATATGTGGGGCCTGTAGAAACCTGAATACCGGACGGGTACAGACAGTGAGGTCTGCACTGCAGCATGACTGGTAGGTCAGGAGCTGACTGAGGAACAGCATCAGACTCACAGGGAACTTCATAGCTTCAGAACAGAGATGTTCACAAGTCACAAAATACGAGTCCGAGTCAAGTCACAAGTCTTTAGGCTAGAGTCCGAGTCAAGTCACGAGTCTTTAGGCTAGAGTCCAAGTCAAGTCACGAGTCTTTAGGCTAGAGTCTGAGTCAAGTCACGAGTCAATATAATAAACACAAAACATATATTGGAAATGTAGCGTAGAAATAAACAAATAATCTGTAAGTTCAGATAAAAAACAACAACAGATTAGCGACTGTATTTTGCCGTTGTACTTAGTGCCTTTACTTTCCTAGGTACCAGTTGAAAGCTTAAACTGATACGTTTTGTTTTCATTGCAAAACAAAAGTGCTCGATAAATCACGGCACAGCGGCCAAAATCCAAAACACAGCAAAAAAATCATAACCACTGCTTACCTTAGCTTCTGTTCTTCCAGATGCTATTAAATTTTTTAAGCGTGTGTCCCATTAGGAATAGAATCCGTTATTTTGTAAATGTGCTTATAATTAAAACCTCCAAACCCTTCCCGGTTGTGAAGTAAAACACGAACTCGTTAGAAAGCCAATCAAGCATTTCATTAACACATCATCTGTGTGACGCAAACTGAATGAATGCAAATGACAGCATTTCTTACTAACAATTAAAATCAGAAGGTCTGATTGGTTCAGAAATCGATCTTTTAACCATTAGCGGCAATTCTGTAGGAGTGTTTCAATCACACCAGTTGTTACTGTGAAGTGCACTACGTAGGGTATTCCACCACTTTAAGTGAGAATCCAATCCAAAGGAGGGAGTAGGGAGCGACGCTTCATCACTACGCTGGAAGCTGGCTGGAACATTTACCAACTGCGTGCGTTGCAAGTTAAGACAGCCGGAGCGTTATTAGAAAGCAGAAAATGACACGATCAGAATGATGTTGGATCATATATCTATCTGTCTGTCTGTCTGTCTGTCTGTCTGTCTGTCTGTCTGTCTGTCTGTCTGTCTATCTATCTATCTATCTATCTATATATACAGTGTATCACAAAAGTGAGTACACCCCTCACATTTCTGCAGATATTTAAGTATATCTTTTCATGGGACAACACTGACAAAATGACACTTTGACACAATGAAAAGTAGTCTGTGTGCAGCTTATATAACAGTGTAAATTTATTCTTCCCTCAAAATAACTCAATATACAGCCATTAATGTCTAAACCACCGGCAACAAAAGTGAGTACACCCCTAAGAGACTACACCCCTAAATGTCCAAATTGAGCACTGCTTGTCATTTTCCCTCCAAAATGTCATGTGATTTGTAAGTGTTACTAGGTCTCAGGTGTGCATAGGGAGCAGGTGTGTTCAATTTAGTAGTGAGAGCTTCACACTCTCTCATACTGGTCACTGAAAGTTCCAACATGGCACCTCATGGCAAAGAACTCTCTGAGGATCTTAAAAGACGAATTGTTGCGCTACATGAAGATGGCCAAGGCTACAAGAAGATTGCCAACACCCTGAAACTGAGCTGCAGCACAGTGGCCAAGATCATCCAGCGTTTTAAAAGAGCAGGGTCCACTCAGAACAGACCTCGCGTTGGTCGTCCAAAGAAGCTGAGTGCACGTGCTCAGCGTCACATCCAACTGCTGTCTTTGAAAGATAGGCGCAGGAGTGCTGTCAGCATTGCTGCAGAGATTGAAATGGTGGGGGGTCAGCCTGTCAGTGCTCAGACCATACGCCGCACACTACATCAAATTGGTCTGCATGGCTGTCACCCCAGAAGGAAGCCTCTTCTGAAGTCTCTACACAAGAAAGCCCGCAAACAGTTTGCTGAAGACATGTCAACAAAGGACATGGATTACTGGAACCATGTCCTATGGTCTGATGAGACCAAGATTAATTTGTTTGGTTCAGATGGTCTCAAGCATGTGTGGCGGCAATCAGGTGAGGAGTACAAAGATAAGTGTGTCATGCCTACAGTCAAGCATGGTGGTGGGAATGCCATGGTCTGGGGCTGCATGAGTGCAGCAGGTGTTGGGGAGTTACATTTCATTGAGGGACACATGAACTCCAATATGTACTGTGAAATACTGAAGCAGAGCATGATCCCCTCCCTCCGGAAACTGGGTCGCAGGGCAGTGTTCCAGCATGATAATGACCCCAAACACACCTCTAAGACGACCACTGCTTTATTGAAGAGGCTGAGGGTAAAGGTGATGGACTGGCCAAGCATGTCTCCAGACCTAAACCCAATAGAACATCTTTAGGGCATCCTCAAGCGGAAGGTGGAGGAGCGCAAAGTCTCGAATATCCACCAGCTCCGTGATGTCGTCATGGAGGAGTGGAAAAGCATTCCAGTGGCAACCTGTGAAGCTCTGGTAAACTCCATGCCCAGGAGAGTTAAGGCAGTTCTGGGAAATAATGGTGGCCACACAAAATATTGACACTTCAGGAACTTTCACTAAGGGGTGTACTCACTTTTGTTGCCAGTGGTTTAGACATTAATGGCTGTATATTGAGTTATTTTGAGGGAAGAATAAATTTACACTGTTATATAAGCTGCACACAGACTACTTTTCATTGTGTCAAAGTGTCATTTTGTCAGTGTTGTCCCATGAAAAGATATACTTAAATATCTGCAGAAATGTGAGGGGTGTACTCACTTTTGTGATACACTGTATATAATTGTCACATGTATCTAATGTTGCTGACTTTTGTTGTCTACAAGTCATTTTTTTGCAAGTCACGAGTCGAGTCAGAGTCATTTGAAATGAGTCCGAGTCGAGTCTGAACTCGCTGTGTGTGCGACTTATGTGCGACTCGGACTTGAGTCCCCATCTCTGCTTCAGAATTACACATAAATAAAAGGATTAAGGCACCAGGGACGTGTTTTAAGGTGACAAAAATGTATTAAAAGTGAAAGTAGATTGAACTTGCCTTGAACTTGAAGATCTGAGTCTCTCACTGTCTACAAAAGATTAATAAAGACCTTCATCACTTTTTTACTGAGCACTTAAGCTGAGAACTAACCTTCTGTAGCATCTTATTTATTTCTGTATTAAATCAAAGTATATTTGTTACACACACAGTCAAACTGCAATTAAATGCTTTTATAAGCACCTGTTAGTGGGTGGGATATATTACGCAGCAAGTGAACATTTTATCCCTAAAGTTGATGTTAGAAGCAGAAAAAATGGATGAGCGTGAGGATTTGAGCGAGTTTAAAATGGCCAAATCGTGATGGCTAGACGACTGGGTCAGAGCATCTTCAAAACTGCAGCTCTTGTGGGGTGTTCCCGGTCTGCAGTGGTCAGTATCTATCAAAAGTGGTCCAAACAAGGAACAGTGGTAAACCGGCGACAGGGTCATGGGTGGTCACATGGGGAGTGAAGGCTGGCCCGTGTGGTCTGATCCAACAGACGAGCTACTGTAGCTCAAACTGCTGAAGAAGTTAATGCTGGCTCTGATAGAAAGGTGTCGGAATACACAGTGCATCACAGTGTGTTGTGTATGGGGCTGCATAGCTGCAGACCAGTCAGGGTGCCCATGCTGACCCCTGTCCACCACCGAAAGCGCCCAACAATGGGCATGTGAGCATCGGAACTGGACCACGGAGCAATGGCAGAAGGTGGCCTTGTCAGATAAATCACGTTTTCCTTTACATCAGGACGGCATGGTGGCTAAGTGGGTAGCACTGTTGCCTCACAGCAAGAAGGTCCTGGGTTCGATCCCCAGGCAGGGACTACTGACTGTAGTCCATCTGTTTCTCTGCATACTTTTTAACCTGCTTTCACCCTGTTCTTTAATGGTCAGGACCCCCACAGGACCACCACAGAGCAGGTATTATTTAGGTGGTGGATCATTCTCAGCACTGCAGTGACACTGACATGGTGGTGGTGTGTTAGTGTGTGTTGTGCTGGTATGAGTGGATCAGACACAGCAGCACTGCTGAAGTTTTTAAATAACGTGTCCACTGACTGTCCACTCTATTAGACACTCCTACCTAGTTGATCCACCTTGTAGATGTAAAGTCAGAGATGATCTCTCATCTATTGCTGCTGTTTGAGTTGGCTGTTGGCTGGATATTTTTGGTTGGTGGACTATTCTCAGTGCAGCAGTGACAGTGAGGTGTTTAAAAACTGCAGCAGCGCTGCTGTGTCTGATCCACTCATACCAGCACAACACACACTAACACACCACCACCATGTCAGTGTCACTGCAGTGCTGAGAATGATCCACCACCAAAATAATACCTGCTCTGTAGTGGTCCTGTGGGGGTCCTGACCATTGAAGAACAGCATGAAAGGGGGCTAACAAAGTATGCAGAGAAACAGATGGACTACAGTCAGTAATTGTAGAACTACAAAGTGCTTTCATAAAATGGACAGTGAGTGTAGATTAGTATATATATATATATATATATATATATACAGTGTATCACAAAAGTGAGTACACCCCTCACATTTCTGCAGATATTTAAGTATATCTTTTCATGGGACAACACTGACAAAATGACACATTGACACAATGAAAAGTAGTCTGTGTGCAGCTTATATAACAGTGTAAATTTATTCTTCCCTTAAAATAACTCAATATACAGCCATTAATGTCTAAACCACCGGCAACAAAAGTGAGTACACCCCTAAGAGACTACACCCCTAAATGTCCAAATTGAGCACTGCTTGTCATTTTCCCTCCAAAATGTCATGTGATTTGTTAGTGTTACTAGGTCTCAGGTGTGCATAGGGAGCAGGTGTGTTCAATTTAGTAGTACAGCTCTCACACTCTCTCATACTGGTCACTGAAAGTTTCAACATGGCACCTCATGGCAAAGAACTCTCTGAGGATCTTAAAAGACGAATTGTTGCGCTACATGAAGATGGCCAAGGCTACAAGAAGATTGCCAACACCCTGAAACTGAGCTGCAGCACAGTGGCCAAGATCATCCAGCGTTTTAAAAGAGCAGGGTCCACTCAGAACAGACCTCGCGTTGGTCGTCCAAAGAAGCTGAGTGCACGTGCTCAGCGTCACATCCAACTGCTGTCTTTGAAAGATAGGCGCAGGAGTGCTGTCAGCATTGCTGCAGAGATTGAAAAGGTGGGGGGTCAGCCTGTCAGTGCTCAGACCATACGCCGCACACTACATCAAATTGGTCTGCATGGCTGTCACCCCAGAAGGAAGCCTCTTCTGAAGTCTCTACACAAGAAAGCCCGCAAACAGTTTGCTGAAGACATGTCAACAAAGGACATGGATTACTGGAACCATGTCCTATGGTCTGATGAGACCAAGATTCATTTGTTTGGTTCAGATGGTCTCAAGCATGTGTGGCGGCAATCAGGTGAGGAGTACAAAGATAAGTGTGTCATGCCTACAGTCAAGCATGGTGGTGGGAATGCCATGGTCTGGGGCTGCATGAGTGCAGCAGGTGTTGGGGAGTTACATTTCATTGAGGGACACATGAACTCCAATATGTACTGTGAAATACTGAGCAGAGCATGATCCCCTCCCTCCGGAAACTGGGTCGCAGGGCAGTGATCCAGCATGATAATGACCTCAAACAGACCTCTAAGACGACCACTGCTTTATTGAAGAGGCTGAGGGTAAAGGTGATGGACTGGCCAAGCATGTCTCCAGACCTAAACCCAATAGAACATCTTTGGGGCATCCTCAAGCGGAAGGTGGAGGAGCGCAAAGTCTCGAATATGAATATGCTCCGTGATGTCGTCATGGAGGAGTGGAAAAGCATTCCAGTGGCAACCTGTGAAGCTCTGGTAAACTCCATGCCCAGGAGAGTTAAGGCAGTTCTGAGAAATAATGGTGGCCACACAAAATATTGACACTTCAGAAACTTTCACTAAGGGGTGTACTCACTTTTGTTGCCGGTGGTTTAGACATTAATGGCTGTATATTGAGTTATTTTGAGGGAAGAATAAATTTACACTGTTATATAAGCTGCACACAGACTACTTTTCATTGTGTCAAAGTGTCATTTTGTCAGTGTTGTCCCATGAAAAGATATACATAAATATCTGCAGAAATGTGAGGGGTGTACTCACTTTTGTGATACACTGTATATACACAGTATATACAGTATATATATATACAGTATATATGTATGTATATGTAGATTAAGTAACTGTTGTTACTTAATCTACACTAAGTAAATGTTTACTGTGGAAGCTCTTCTGTAAGTCTCTCTGGATTAGAGCGTCTGCTACATGCTGAAAATGTAAATATAAATGAAATAAAAGCACAAACGTCACAACAAATATGAAGAATTACTCTGATCCGCTGAGGAGTGATCCGCTGAGGAGTGATCCGCTGAAGGAATTACACCTCAGATAAACCAGGAACCATCAGAAGAACCTGGAGTTTGAATCATGAGAGAGAAGTTCGTCCTGATCCTCTCAGCCTGCTGTCAACGCGACCTCCGGTAAATGACTGAAGCATAAATATCTGGACTGAAGTGCGGTGAATCATCCCTGTAACGAGCGGCAGGCCCTCAGTGTTTACGGCTGTCCTGTGATCAGCCGGAGGTGCTCCTGCTTTTGGGTCGGTGCCAGCCGGGACTGACAGGATAACAAAGTGCCGCTCTCATGCATATGGATACGGATGTCACGGCTTTTGGCTGCTTGTATTTTCGGAAGGGATAATTTTAGAAGTGCTGCATCACTCTGCCTTCTGGAGCTGCTCGCTGGCATTTTATTGCCATCGGTTTGGAATTCGAAGGCGTCGGTCAAACAGGGTGAAGGTGTGACTAAATGAAAATAGATTTTTCATTTATTCAACTTTATATATAAAATAAACATAGTACATAGATAAATAACTTGGACAGATTTATTAAATGAAGTTTGCATTTGAGGCGGCACGGTGGCTCGGTGGGTAGCACTATAACCTTACAGCATATTTGATTCCCAGGTGAAACGGTCCGGGTTCTTTCTGTGTGGAGTTTGCATGTTCTCCCCGTGCCTGTGCGGGTTTCATCAGGGTGCTTTGGTTTCCTTCCACAGTCCAAAGACATGCAGACAGGTCAATTAAGCTACAGAATTGCTTTTAGGTGTGTGTGTGTGTGTTAAGGTGTGAATGTGTGTGTGTGTGTTAAGGTGTGTGTGTGTGTGTGTGTTTGTGTGTCTGCCCTGTGCCTTGTGCCCATTAAGAAATGGGATAGGCTCCAGCGCCACCGTGACCCTGATTATAATAAGTGGTTTAGAAAGTGAATGAGTTTGTGTGTGTTAAGGTGTGTGTGTGTGTTAAGGTGTGAATGTGTCTGTGTGTGTGTTAAGGCGTGAATGTGTGTGTGTGTTAAGGTGTGAATGTGTTTGTGTGTGTGTTAAGGTGTGTGTGTGTTTGTGTGTGTTAAGGTGTGAATGTGTTTGTTTCTGTGTGTGTTAAGGTATGAATGTGTTTGTGTGTGTGTGTGTTAAGGTGTGGATGTGTTTATGTGTGTGTGTGTGTTAAGGTGTGTGTGTGTGTGTGTGTTTGTGTGTCTGCCCAGTGCCTTGTGCCCATTAAGAGATGGGATAGGCTCCAGTGCCACCGTGACCCTGATTATAATAAGTGGTTTAGAAAGTGAATGAGTGTGTGTGTGTTAAGGTGTGTGTGTGTTAAGGTGTGAATGTGTCTGTGTGTGTTAAGGCGTGAATGTTTGTGTGTGTGTTAAGGTGTGTGTGTGTGTGTGTGTGTGTTAAGGTGTGAATGTGTGTGTGTTAAGGTGTGAATGTGTTTGTGTGTGTTAAGGTGTGAATGTGTTTGTTTCTGTGTGTGTTAAGGTATGAATGTGTTTGTGTGTGTGTGTGTTAAGGTGTGGATGTGTTTATGTGTGTGTGTGTTAAGGTGTGAATGTGTGTGTGTTAAGGTGTGAATGTGTTTGTGTGTGTGTGTGTGTTAAGGTGTGGATGTGTTTATGTGTGTGTGTGTTAAGGTGTGAATGTGGGTGTGTTAAGGTGTGAATGTGTTTGTGTGTGTGTGTGTGTGTGTTAAGGTGTGGATGTGTTTATGTGTGTGTGTGTTAAGGTGTGAATGTGTGTGTGTTAAGGTATGAATGTGTTTGTGTGTGTGTGTGTGTTAAGGTGTGGATGTGTTTATGTGTGTGTGTGTTAAGGTGTGAATGTGTGTGTGTTAAGGTGTGAATGTGTTTGTGTGTGTTAAGGTGTGAATGTGTTTATGTTTGTGTGTGTGTGTTAAGTAGGGGTGTGCTATATCGTATCGTTCACGATAATACCGGTATAATTTTTCAAACGATAGAAAAAGTACCATATCGTAATAAAAGCGATATTCTGCGTACTTTACGTAATGACGTCACACAGCTACGCAAATGGCGTACGTTCGTTACGTGGGTCATTTGGGTACAGTAACGAGTATGGCGGAATGGAGGAGCTCGTTCCAAAAACTCCAAGTCCACCATAAATTAATCTTTGGCAACCCAAATCCCAACCACCGCTTTGCCAGCAACTTTTTTGCGGAAGTATTTCTGCACGCAGGTTTACACAGGGACGCAATTCAACAGCGCACCTCCACCAAACAGTGCAGGAATACTCTCAATATTAATGTCAACCACCAACACAGATGTAGTACTACAGTACTATTACTTAGTACTAATACTACTACTGTACTTAGTAGTAATTGTGGTGCGCTACGAGTAAAGTCCCACCGGGCTCGGCGCGTTCCAGTGTTGCCAGGTTGGGCGGTTATCCGCCAAACAATTTAATAGCAGTTAAATAACACTTCTATTTAAAAGAAAACATTCCTTTTTAAAAAGCTCCAGCATCGTAGAAGGATATTAAAAGTAAAGTCAATTTTTAATGCTTATTTGGCTTAATAGTGTTGGTCAGTCTGTATCATATTGTTGAAAGAAAATTATTTTTCCATGCATTCACACTAGCATGTTCTGGGGTTCAATTGAGTGTCATCATTACACACAAGTTGGCAGCCAAATGATACAGTATTGCAAAGGAATATCTTTGAAATTCTTTCTCATAATGTTAAGGTTGCTATATTGTTTTTTTTTTTTTACTTGTCAGGGAAAATAGAAAGAGAAAAAAGCTTATTATTATTATGCGGGTCTTCGTGATGTAATTCTACATGGCACTCACTGCCTGTATAGGTAAATGAGTGAGTGACCACATAAAAAAAAAGGTATCAGTTTCTGTGCGACCCCTGTGTGAGCAATGGTCTCAGTCTGGCCACCCTTATGGAAATTGTCTGACTTCGCCACTACATTATGTTACATTGTTTTTACTGGAAAGACAAAAAAAAGAAAAGTGTGTGTAATTCTTACATACTTCCTACATTTTTTTACAATGTGTTAACTTATATTAATTCTAAATAAATTTCTAAATATTTTTCAGTGTTTTGTTATATCGCCAAAAATATCGTTATCGCAAAAATAACCTGAAATATCGTGATATTATTTTAGGGCCATATCGCCCACCCCTAGTGTTAAGGTGTGGATGTGTTTATGTGTGTGTGTGTGTGAGGCTCCAGCACCTCCGAGATTCTGATTAGAATGAGTGGCTTAGAAAGTGAGTAAGGTGGGCACCCAGGTGGTGCAGCGGGATATTACACTAGCACACCAGCACAGAGATCCTGAACTCCTCGGTTCAAAACTTGGCGTTGCCACCGGTCGGCTGGGCGCCATCTAGCGGGCATAATCGGCAGTGCCTGCAGCAGACATGTTTCTGCTGGGGCGGGATTACCGGACTATGTGGGTGGGGTCTTCAAACGCTGTGTAGGGACCCTGATTGGCAGATAGAGAGGAGGAGGCGTGAGCAGCAATATACCCACCTCGGCTGCAATCAGGGATCCACCAGCAGCAGAAGACAGATTGACTACAATACATCGGTAGAAAATGCATAAATACCAGAGACTGGAGCGCTGGATCAACGGTTCATTATTAAACACAAATGCTGACTAAAATAGCTTTAGCTGTGAAGCTAACCGAGCTTGTGTCAGCTATTTTCGAGGCACGTATCAGATCACACGTGTGGAGTTTTAATGACTTCCTCGCCTCCTCCAGATTTGTAGCTAATACGCTAATGCACGATGCACAGAAATCCTCATAACTCCAGAAAGACGGAGCTGAACTCACTGTGACATGAGCCACAAATCAAATACATGTAAATCAATGTTCGTTTAGGGGGTGGGCAGTACGAAGAAGGCTGTTTCTGATTGGTTAAAAAAGTGCTGACTTGATTGTAGGCGCATATCAATAAAACATAAAACCAGGAGGGCAGATAAAACATGGCACCACTGCACTTCCTTCTGTACAGCGTGTAAACAGCGAGCGCTTTCGGGTGTTTGATACCCACGGATCAGTGGGGGTGTATCCTGACCTCTGCTGCTGTGGGGTCGTAGTGCATCTTTGTGCTGTCAGTATGTGGGAATGTTTTTCTTATCTGTTCCCAAAACCCACCCGGGAGCTGAGGGGTCGTGTGGGCGAGCTACGTTTTGGCCTTTAGAAAAAGCAAGCCGGTAGCTGTGACAGGCGGGCGCGGTCTTCCCGATGAGCGCTGAGATGCTGCCCGGGTTCGCTCGGTCAGTTTGCTGTGCCACTATCTGGGCATCCATCCAAATCTGTTACTATATTTGACTATCAAATGGAAATGAAAGTGCTTTTTATTCCATTGGTCCTACACCACCGTGTTAAACAGGCTGGAAACGTGTGCTTAGTGAAGACTAAATCAAGTCCAGATTATTCAGGAACACTGGTCACTCTCTTTTAAAAATATTATTATTATTATTATTATTATTATTATTATTATTATTATTATTACTAATTATTATTATTATTATTATTATTATTATTATTATTAATTATTGTTATTATTATTATTAATAATAATAATAATAATAATCATTATTATTATTAATTATTATTGTTATTATTATTATTATTTTAATGAATGTATTGTTATATTTTATCACTATTATTATTATTATTATTATTATTATTATTATTATTATTATGTACATTTTACACCTACATGAATTGGAGATTATTCCTCACGTTTTTCTGAATTATTTATGCTGAAGTCACATGATCTTTGTACCTGCTACTATTAGGTTTTTACAAAAAAAAAAAACAATATATTGCCAAAAAACACCAAAATCTGATCTATTATTAATTAATTATTATTATTATTATTAATATTATTATTATTATTATTATTATTATTAATGTTATTAATGTATTCTTATATTTCACTTTTTATTATTATTATTATTATTATTATTATTATTATTATTATTATTATTACACCAAAACACCACAATCTGATCTATTATTAATTAATTAATTAATTTTATTATTAGTATTATTATTATTAATGTGCTATTATAGTTGATGATGATGACGATGATGATGATGATGATTATTATTATTATTATTAGTTGTAGTAGTCGTAGTAGTAGTAGTAGTAGTAGTAGTAGTAGTATTACTATTATTAAAAATATTGTTATTATTAATATTATTATTATTATTTTTTTTTATTTTTTTTTTTATTTTTTTTTTTTATTTTACACCTGAAACTTACACAAGCTGGAAATTATTCCTCGCATGTCACATGATCTCTCTACCTGCCCCAATCCCTCAGCCCAGCGTTACCCAGCATTACAGCTTGAACGTCATTTAAAGCATATACTGTCCAGATGCTTGTGCCAATATACCCTTCAGTACTCTTAACTGTTGGAGCTGCTTGTTTGTTTACTTTTCATTATGAAATGATTACAGAAACTCATTTCATATCTGTTTTGATGTGCTGTGTCTTCATTTTGATTGACTTTAGAATGACCTTGATATTTTAGACGAGGTAAATAAAATATGGAACAGCTTCATTTTTCTAAACATTATTTAAGCATCTACAGTATGTTAAAAATTAAGTTTACATGTGTTTCAGCTCTTTTGGAAAATGCTGTCAGAACTATTTATGGTCCCTTAAGGTTAGATGTTGTACCAGTTACCTTCAGGCACCACATTGCTGGTTGTTTTAATTTGAAAAATGTGCCATCTTTTTTTACACCCATGTTAAAACTCAAGGACCAGACGATTTGCCACCGTTCAGACGACCTCTCCACTTAGTCACTGGTGCTTTGAAGTTTAGGGAGGCACTTCAAAAGCTTTCCTCATTTCCTTTTGGTTAGCTCAGGTTGTCTTATATTTAGTTCACTTCACTGATGGCTGCACTTGTTTATTTTTTTGTTTTCCCGACTGTCGAGGCTGCTTTTAATAAGCTGATATTGAAATATTAATAGCTTCCGCTGCCGGGTCTCAGAGCCAGACTCAAATTTTCAGGGCACTTTTGCATCTTTGAAGATTAAACCCACCTCTCGGTGACGGAAATGAAATAAAAAAATCTTTAGGGGATCGTAGTCTGAGTAAATACCTTTCGTTTTCTTCTGCTTCATCCTTCCTTTATTGATACAGACGTTTATTGTTCATGTTTAAATGTCAGCAGTGGTTTTGGGGTGCTGACGTCGAGTCGTTTATACATTTGAATGAAAGACTTTGCTCCACGGTCTTTCAAGCTCCTTTAAAGTTCTTCACAATTACCAGATTTAAACCTCACTGAAGCTTTATAGGAAGTTCAGTGCAGACCGACAGACGTGAAGAAGCTCCATCGTCCCACCACAGACCTGTATAAGATCATTTAGTGAAGCAATAAAGCTCTTCTGGGGCAGACGGCCGGGGTTTTACTTAAAAAATGTGGAGTTAATTTTCTATTCCAATCTAAGCTTTGTTGACAGATTCAGATCTCAGATGAAATCAGATCTGCTCTCTCAAGATCTTACAGATCCTCCTTTTACTTGCCGGAGCAGCTTGTTTATTTATATTCCTTTCCATTTTTGATTGAGTTTCTTTGTGTTGCATCAGATGTGTGGTGTAGAGCTGGGTTTTTCACACACAAAAAATATGGGTTGCAGATTAAAATAATAAAAATTTAATAAAGCGAAACTGAACTTGTACTTGAACCTCCCTTTGTGGAGGCTGTTAGTTACATCTTGTTTACCACAGTGGGACCAGATTGCTACCATTTATTAAGTATATAATTGAGTATATTTAGTTTTGTGTTTCATTTTGATGCAGTGTTTGTGTTTCCTGGGTTGTGATAAAAATCATGGACTAAGTGTGGGTTGCTTAAAAGAAATTACATAAAAAAGTTTTAAATATTTAATATTATTGTTTATATCATTATCATTATTATTGTTATTATTGTTATTATTATTATTATTGTTGTTGTTTATATTATTATTATTATTATTATTGTTTATATTATTATTATTGTTTATATTATTATTATTGTTGTTTTGTTGTTTATATTATTATTATTATTATTATTTATATCATTATTATTATTATTATTATTATTATTATTATTGTTTATATTATTATTATTATCATTATTATTATTATTATTATTATTATTGTTTATATTATTATTATTTATATAATAATTATTATTATTATTGTTATTATTATTGTTTATATTATTATTATTATCATTATTATTATTGTTTATATTATTATTGTTATTATCATCATCATCATCATTGTTATTGTATTGTTATTATTTCACACCTGAAACCTACACAAACTGGAAATGATCACACTTTTTTGAACTTTTTTATGCTGGTCACATGACCCCTCTACCGACCCCTCACCAAAAACTCCTAAACCTAAAACATTGCCAAAAAATGCCAAAATCTGATCTCTGTTTGATGTGCAGTCTGTTGAAACATCATGCAAAGCATCTACTGTCCTGATTGTCCTGAGAGCTTCACTGTTGGCTTGTGTCAACATGTCATTCAGTGCTCTTAACTTCTGAAGCAGCTTGTTTGTTTATATTTTGTTATGAAATGATCACAGAAACTAATTTTGTATTTGTTTTTATTTGCTCCTTATGAAAAAAAGTTTAAAAAAAAATGTATGTTAACTCGATTAATCGTTGGTGAGCTCAGACTCATGATGGAAAAAATGAGACCAACTCATATTAATTTTGTGTTTGTGCTGTATTACATTAAGACGTTCAAATGGCATTGATGTTTATTTACAGTTCATGGAATATAGAGTCAGATTTATAGTTGATCTGAAAGAGCAGGGGAGGCAAAGTGGGTAGCACTGTTACCTCGCAGCAAGAAGGTCCTGGGTTCTGTTCCTAGGTGGAGTGGTCCGGGTCCTTTCTGTGTGGAGTTTGTATGTTCTACTGGTGTATGTGTGGGTTTCCTCTGGGAGCTCCGGTTTCCTGTGTTTAATTAACATTAAAACTAGTAACTACCTGTCCTGTCATGAATGGGTGTGTTCGAAAACCTAGTGATCACTCTACATAGACGCATTTTATTTCATCCTACGCGCGCTCCCGAGAAGGAGGCTGTTCGAATTCCTAGACTTCTTAATTCCTTAAGGTACTAAGGTACCTTAAATCTGAACGTTATTTTGACAGAATAATGAGGGAGCATCAGATGCTGCCTTAGCGCTGATGGCAATCCCAGCATTCAGTGCTGCATGACTTTTCTCACAAAAAAAATAAAATATATGGCGGATGAATAAATGCAGATTATTTGCAAATTCGGGCTTGTCAGCGAATGTAACCGTTTTTGGTACACAGAGGGAGACGTTAGTTGACATGCTAGCGCATTGTGTCACCTCATCCCATTGGTTTGAATGGCATGAGGCTAACTTTGTTAGCTTAGTAAGCAAAAACTGATGGAATCGCTGTCTAAGTAGCGCGTTTGAATAACCTGTCTTATAAGTCAATGACTTATTTGAATCCTCTCTACTGAGCCTGCCTGTGTGGGAAGTAGGACAGCAAGGCAGCTCACTAGGTTTTCAAACACACCCCATGTAACCAAAGTGTGTAAAACATGATGGTAAAATTCTAAAAAATACATAAATAAATATGAAAGAACAGGTGATAAGTGTCTCTTTGTGAGCTAAATGACTCCTAATAACTTCATATATATTAAAAATATGATCAGTGGATTTAAACAGGTCCGTCTAACTGATAATTGAGCAATAAAGTTGAATATAAACGCATTTTGTTTAGTAGTTTTTGGCTTAAATCTGAATCGATTGGCACTTGAAAGGCAGCCGTGAGGGAACAGCAGGTTCCAGACTCTCTCCAGTACCAGTTTTGGACTGGAATTGAAGATTAGAAGCAGTTCTTGATTACCAACGGGAAATAAATTCATGACTCAAGGCTGATGTATTGCGGTTTTGGATTATTATACGGGCCGCTCGGGTGGCGCAGTGCTAATAATACGTTGGCCCACTACTGCTGAGACCTGGGGGTCCATGGTTCAAATCTCAGCAGTGCTTTTGTCTAATGTCTGGGGTGCAGCCTTGCCATTGGGAGGCACACTTGTCAGTGCACTTTTAGTACAGGTCCTGAATCTGGATAGAAATAGAAGGGTGTAAGGCGTCAGTGCTACCCACTGCACCATCATGCCGCCCTTGATATTTTTAGATAAAGTTAATCAACAAACATTAATATGGATTGGGTTTATTTCTCATCTATACATCTACACTTGTACAGGACGGTTTTGGACCAAACATCTATACTTGTTTTGCGGTATTGGGCCGTTTTCCAGGCCGCTCGGGTGGCGCAGCGCTAGTAATACGCTGGCCCATTACTGCTAATGTCTGGGGTGCAGCCTTGCCATTGGGAGGCGCACTTGTCAGTGCACTTTTAGTACAGGTCCCAGATCTGGATAGAAATAGAAGGGTTTTGGAGGGTTTTGGACCAAACATCTACACTTAATTTGCGGTTTTGGGCAATTTTCCAGGGCGCTCGGGTGGCGCAGTACTCTTAGTACAGGTCCCAAATCTGGATAGAAATAGAAGGGTGTGAGGCGACATTGCTACCCACTGTACCATCATGCCACCCTTGATATTTTTAGATGAAGTTAATCAACAAACATTAATATGGATTGGGTTTATTTCTCATCTATACACTTGTTTTGTAGTTCTGGACCATTTTCCAGGGCGCTCGGGTGTTGCAGTACTCTTAGTACAGGTCCCGAATCTGGATATAAAAAAAGGGTTGAGTCAATAGAAGGGGAGTCTGATGTAAAAACTGTGCCAAGTTTTGTACAGGGACCAGATCTACAGCCGAGAAAAAATAAAAATAAAACTCTGAAAGATCCCCCGTGTGGGATTTCAACAATATATACATAAAATAAAACATGATTTTAAAGTACAGAGTGACTTAACGACTTCATAACAGTCGACGGTACACACACACACTAAGTTTTTTGGCATTAAGTAAAGGTTCAGTGAAGTTTGGGGCTTTCTCTTGGCACCCTGCTCAGTGCTGATCCATCAGCTTGTCTGACATTCGGTGTGTCTGCAATTTTGTGGCAAATATTTGAGCACCAGGGAGGCCCATTTATCTCTATTTACAGTCACTGATTCAGCCATCTTCCACGAGAGTGAGAGCTTCTGCGGCGCGCTACAGCGCCGTCTTCTTCTCCAAAAACCCTTCATCTCACTGACACCTCAGACTGGGGCACAGGGCTTCTTTTCATCTTTTCTTCCCCGCCGTTGTGCATTTGTGTGTGTGTGTGTGTATTTACTTCAGAGAAAATGTAGGAGCAGATAATCAGATATTTCTAGCCAAAAAGGAGTAGGATGGAACATTGCTGGGTGTAAAGTTTTCCTCTAAGAGCCAAAATAGTGGGACACGGGGTGGGGGGTTAGTGTCTGGATGGAATTTAACATTTTGTGTGTGTGTGTGTGTGGGTAGCACTGTCGCCTCACAGCAGGAAGGTTCTGTGTTCAATCCCTAGGCGGGGCAGTCCGGGTCCATTCTGTGCGGAGTTTGGATGTTCTCCCCATGTCTGGGTTCCTCCAGGAGCTCCGGTTTCCTCCCACAGTCCGAAAACATGCGGTCAGGTTAATTGGAGACACTGAATTGACCTATAGGTTAATGAGTGTGTGTATGTGTGTGTATGTGTGTCTACCCTGCGATGGACTGGCGCCCCATCCAGGGTGTTACTCTGTGCCTTGCGCCCATTGAAAAGCTGGGATAGGCTCCAGCACAACCCGACCCCCCACCCGCGACCCTAATTGGATAAGCGGTTAAGAAAGTGAGTGAGTGTGTGTGTGTTTGTATGTGTCTGCCCTGCGATGGGCTGGCGCCCCGTCCAGGGTCCAGGGTTACTGTGTGCCTTGCGCCCATTAAAAAGCTGGGATAGGCTCCAGCATCCCCGACCCCCCCTTTCTCGCGACCCTGATTGGATAAGCGGTTAAGAAAGTGAGTGTGTGTGTGTGTGTGTGTGTGTGTGTAAGGGGGGTCACAGTGAATCCAAATCAAAGATGGGATCACACCCATTTGACAACCTGTCCAGAACATGTTCCCACCTTGCTCCTGAATTCACAGCGACCCTGAACAGAATCAAGTGCTTTCCAAAGCAAATTAATTTATACAGTATAATCCTGAGCGGCAATCGCCAGGCTTCCAGGCACCACAGCGTTTTCACTACCACTGGTCAGATGGTCTGGTTCTACCTGCAAACACTGGGCACATGCCAGGATTACAAGCCGGGCATAGCGCCAGTCCATTTCAGCGTGGCACACAATCACCCATTTATTTACTTACACCTTAGGGGCACCAGAGTTAGTGCAGCCAATAAAAAGGTCGAGACTCAGAAACTAAAGATTTAAGTTTTATATTATAGGTTACCGTCCAGGATGAAAGGTCAGGAACTGAGAAGCTGTGGATTTTAATCAATGACTGCAGGTATTTACGTCCCTCAGAGAAAGAAAGAAATGCCAATAACTGAACGCTGGGCTCCTGTTATGAAACTGCCCGGAAAGTGGTGGATTCAGACATGCCCATCCCTAATGAAAGGAAGAAGGATGAGCTCTGAGGGTGAAGAGTTTTTCCTGGCATGAGCGAAAGGAGGCCAGTTTCTGTTGGCGTGTATCCGAATTGATTGGCACAAAGTCAGTCTTTTGGACAAGGGTGGAGGGTTAAAAGCAGTCCAGAGTTACCAATGTAAAGGAAATGCATGACTGCAGGATTCTGGTTCCTGATTCTCTCAGTGTTCAGTACGTGTGCGGTTGTTGGTATTGATGAGCTGATCGTTAGACCTTTTCTTAAACTGAAGACGAATACGTGGACCATTGAACTATGAAGCCTGAAATACACACGTAGAATAAAATAAAGTGTGTTTAGAATTGATCGGTAGATTTCGACTAGAGCCCAAGCCGCAGTAGGCTTGCACAGCGTTTATCCTGCGGGCTTCTTGTTCTTAGGAACGGATTTAATGGAGCTATAACTCACGCTGGGCTGAACCATGTGATCAATGATCAATATGACCCCAGTGATTTAGTTCATTCGTTTTTTTTATTATCTGCTTGATCATGGTCAGGGTCGCATTTGGCACGAGGTAGGAAGACCTTGGACAGGGTGCCAATCAATCGCAGGGAACAGACACAGCCAATCCTGTCCATGTAACCCGGATATTAGCAGAGGTGGACCAGAGTAATAGATCGCAGTGCCACTTAAGAGACCTGTGATTTACTTTATTAGGAAAAAAACAGAGAGGACTAAGAACGGACCCCTGGGGAACCACTCTAGTTAGACTGTGAGGTAATATGATTGAATCTCTTCAGGTTACTTGGAGTTACTGTAAGTATCTGATGATACACAGTAGAACAGGCAGCTGCTTAATAAGAGTTCAAGAGTTTCCCCTGGCTTTAGGGTTGATTTAGTTTAGTAGAAGTTAACTTAGCTGTGAAGAAGCAGCAGGTTCCAAAGAACTGGAAAGCCGTCATGTACTTCATTTAGTTTATGAGAAGAATAAAAGAGGACCAAGAAGCGATCCTTGTGGAACTCCTGAGGTCTGAGCCTCTCCAGATTTCAGGGAGCTTAATTTACATTTTTGGCATTTAGCAGACACCTTTATCCAAAGCGACTTACACTGTAGTTACAATATACAGTCTGAGCAATTGATGGTTAAGGGCCTTGCTCAAGGGCCCAACAGCAGCAACCTGGCAGTGGTGGGGCTAGAACCAGCCACCTTCGGGTTATTCGTCCAGTACCTTAACCACTAGGCTACAGCTTGCCCACAAAAAAGAAAGTTAATGTAGTTTTTTTTTTAAAAAGAAAGAAATGACCAAGAAGCAACCCTTGTGGAGCTCCTGAGGTCTGCGCCTATCCAGAGTACAGGGAGCTAAGTATGTGATGATTTACAGAAGCAAAGGCTGCTAACTGGTTAGCATCCAGCAGGTCATTCTGCATACGCTGTGTAGGAACAGCAAGAAAAGAAAGTTAATTTAGTTTATTAAATAACAAGAAATGACCAAGAACAGTGGAAGAATAAGAGAAGACCAAGAAGCGACCCTTGTTGAACTCCTGAAGTCTAAGCCTCTACAGTTTCCAAAGAACTGGAAAGCAGTCTTGTTCTCAGTTTCGTTTATGAGAAGAATGAGAAATGACCAAGAAGCGACCCTTGTTGAACTCCTGAGCTCTGAGCATCTCCAGATTACAGGGAGCTAAGTATTTGATGATTCATAGTGGTAAAGGCTGCTAACAAGTTCCTTGGTTCTAGACAAAAGAAGAAAAAAAAAGTTAATGTAGTTAACTTAACAAGAAGCAACCCTTGTGGAACTCCTAGGTCTAAGTATTTGATGATTCACAGTAGCAAAGGCTGTGTACACTGTGTAGGAGCAGCAAGTTTCTGGGTTCTAGACTAAAAAGAAAAGAAAGTTAATTTAGTTTATTAAATAACAAGAGATGACCAGGAACAGAACCCTGGGGAAAAACAAGAGAGGACCAAGAAGCGACCCTTGCTGAACTCCTGAAATCTGAGCCTCTCCAGATTACAGGGAGCTAATATACTTGATGAAGAAGCAGCAGGTTCCAAAGAACTGGAAAGCAGTCTTGTTTTTGATTTAGTTTATTAGAAAAATAAGAGAGGACCAAGAAGTGACCCTTGTGGAACTCCTGAGGTCTGTAAGCAAGTATTTGATCATTCACAGTAGCAAAAGCTGCTAACTGGTTAGTGTCTGGCAGGTCATTCTGCATACGCTGTGTAGGAGCAACAAGTATCTGGGTTCTAGACTAAAAAGTAAAGAAAGTTAATTTAATCTGTTAAAAAAAGCAAGAAATGACCAAGAACAGAACCCTCCAGTGAGGCTGTGAGGTAATAAGACTGAACCTCATCAGGTTCCATGGAGATGATGCTCTTATCTGAGTTAATTGGCAGACATGAGTATGATTAGTTGAAGGTATGAAGCTACAGCTGAGTTCTGGACAGGAGCTGAAGGTTGAAACTGCTCTTTAGTGACTGTGTGACTGGAGGATTTTGGCAGGCATGAATATAAAAGCCCAAAATGTTCATCAGGTGAGGTCATGATGGTGAGATGTTGATAATGAACAGCACCTGGTGAAATTTGGACGTGGACCACGAGAAACCAAGCATGAGAGAAAGCTATAAAATCGAACGCACCTTTATTCAGAGCTGATGGATAGATTTAGCCGGGAGCGGGAGCTGCACTAGGTTGGCACGGCGTTTACCCTGTGGGCTGCTTGTTTACAGGAACAACATTACCGCAGCTATAACTCATTTTAGTATGTTCCCTGGTCGGTGCTTGATGGACTTAAGCCAGCGTGATTAGCATAGCTCTGGTCCACTGTTTTCTTGCTGCTGCTCTTGCTTTCATTTTAAACCAGCTAATTCGCTCCTCTTCTACTTACCTGGGCCTCAGGTGCTAATGGGCCGTAGGTTCATATTGCCTGTGATTGCATCATGCAGAACCGAGGAGGAATGTGTTCAGGGTTTGGAGCATCCGGCTCATATCAGCCTGAAGTGAGAGAGGGGTAATGTTTTATTTCGTACAGGGTTGTATAGTGCTGTTTTTTTTTTGGGGGGGGGGGGGGGGGGGGTTTGCCCATCATGTGAACTAAGCTCATTTTTTTTGTATTTTCAGCATTATTTTAAAATGTTGAATACAACACACGGCTAGTTACAGTTTGTCCACCAAAATATTGCATTACTATGTGTTTCTGTAATGTTTTAACAATACAGATTGTTCTTAAGGTGTGCCACAAGGCTCAGCCCTAGGACCCCTGCTAATTTAGGATACCATTCAAAAACATAACATTTATTTCCCACTGCTTTGTGGCAGCCAAGAATTCTGATGTCATGACCGACCTTTTCTTGTTCAAGGTAAATATAGTTTGTCTTTTACTCTAGAGGTCTAAAGTGCTAAAAAAGGGTATAGAGTTAGTATAGAGGGAGACAGTGCCTGTAGTGATGGAGCCCTAAAAAGAGGCTGTGGACTAAAGGCAATGGATCCTAAAACTAGACTACAGACCAAAAGTACTGGATCCTAAAACTAGACTAAAGGTGTTGGATCATAAAACTAGACTACAGACTAAAAGTATTGGATCCTAAAACTAGACTACAGACTAAAAGTATTGGATCCTAAAACTAGACTACAGACTAAAAGTATTGGATCCTAAAACTAGACTACAGACTAAAAGTATTGGATCCTAAAACTAGACTACAGACTAAAAGTATTGGATCCTAAAACCAACCTTTACTCTAAAGATCACGGCTCCTAAAACCAATTTTTACAGAGGATGGATCCTAAAACCAGACTTTACTCTGAGGATCAAGATCAAGGATCCTAAAACCAGACTTTTCTCTAAAGATCATGGATCCTAAAACCAGACTTTATGGATCATGGATCCTAAAACCAGACTTTACAGATCATGGATCCTAAAACCAGACTTTTCTCTAAAGATCATGGATCCTAAAAGCAGACTTTACAGATCATGGATCCTAAAACCAGACTTTACAGATCATGGATCCTAAAACCAGACTTTTCTCTAAAGATCATGGATCCTAAAACCAGACTTTTCTCTAAAGATCATGGATCCTAAAACCAGACTTTTCTCTAAAGATCATGGATCCTAAAACCAGACTTTACAGATCATGGATCCTAAAACCAGGCTTTTCTCTAAAGATCATGGATCCTAAAACCAGACTTTACAGATCATGGATCCTAAAACCAGACTTTACAGATCATGGATCCTAAAACCAGACTTTTCTCTAAAAATCATGGATCCTAAAACCAGACTTTACTCTGAGGATCAAGATCAAGGATCCTAAAACCAGACTTCAGACTAAAAACAATGGATTCTAAAACCAGACTTTACAGATCATGGACCTTAAAATCAGATCCTAAAACCAAATTTACTCTGAAGATCAAGCATCCTAAACCAGAGTGGATTTAAGGACCCATGTTGCTTGATGCTTCAAACGCTAACAAATGTGCCATCGTTGGCATGTTGAATTGTATTTATTTATTTATTTTTACATTTTACTTCTAAAGTGTGCAAGTTTCTTTCCTCAGCTGAACTTCAGTGAAACTTCAGCCTTGTTTTGGCAGCACGTTGTGAAGAAGCCGTTAGATTTTTCTTTATTTAAAGCCACACCTTGTAAAGCCAACTGGAACAGTAAAAGGTGTGAACACGCCGTGTTGAGAAGCAAGTACGATCCAATACTAATTACCGCAAGAACACAAGTCTGACTTTCACGCTCTGAAGGCCTAGTGATGTTCTCCATTACACAACGAGTTCTTCATTACACAACTTGTTCTCCATCACATTACATGTTCTTTATCACACTACATGTTCTTCGTCACACAACACATCTCAGAATTTACCCTGAACTTACGCGCTGTATCTCTGTGTCCTTCTGCATTAAACTCCTCATAAACCTCCCGCTGCCATCTCTGCCCTGCCCAATTAGCAGCGCCACCTTGTTCTGTCTCACAGGATTCATAGAATTCCTGTAATTAATAACAATCACCATGGGCAGGAGAGAAGGGAA